>NC_085004.1:5175890-5340890 GCF_963854185.1 Sardina pilchardus
GAAAAGGGGGAAAAGCAGCCACTGACATTTTGTTGATATTCGCATTTCCTTGCCCAGTAATCTCAACACAGTGAGAGCTGAATAGATGGAGCTTCGTTCTGCATGAATTCTCCAGTTGGCGTTATTTTCACTGCCCCCCACTAACAGGTAGCGGGGGGGAAATGAACATCCCCATGCTAAAGCATGTTCATTTACTCTTTGTGCATGACAAATGGATTTAATGAGTTCAATGTATATTGAAATATTGATTGATTACAGGTATTTTTTATTTATATTTTGCTCTTCTCTATGTAAGAGGTGTTATAAAAGGATCATTGCTGCATGGGGCCCTATCATGCTCCTAGCACGAGAGAGAGAGAGAGAGAGAGAGAGAGAGAGAGAGAGAGAGAGAGAGAGAGAAAGAAAGAGAGAGAGAGAGAGAGAGAGAGAGAGAGAGAGAGAGAGAGAGAGAGAGAGAGAGAGAGAGAGAGCCTAATGCTAGAAGTATACTCGACGCTCCCGACCTGTCGCGCGACAATGTGACGTCAAAATGACGTAATTTCCTGTGTCGCGTGCCAGATTTGAGCCTTGCGCCGACATGTCGTGCACGGAAGACTTGAAGTCAACGGCGCGCACCAAGTCAACCTTACACGACAACTAAAGAGATTGAAGCCAAGCTCACGGAGCCAGTGTCCTTCTACAGTCATCAACCACCACATTCAGCCATTATCATATAGCCTATCCCACATCTTAAATAAGCCCATTCATTTTTAAAACGACTGTAGTCATGAAGTCAAGTTTGAATAATAGTCAGTTTGATTTTGATCCATTTCTTCAACTTTGAGGATAATACACGGGGGCAGTTAAAGCTGCAGTTGGTATGTCTGAGGGGATTTAGCCAACATTTTGTTTGTATACATTGAATGTATACAACTCTCATGCCACTCCCCCACTACCACCAAGCACCCTCCCATTGAGTTTATGCTTGTGACCATGGAGGTATTATAAGAACTGGAGAAAGTGAACAAGTCCCTCCCCCATTCATTTCAATGAAAATGCTAGGCTAGTGAAAATTGCCAAAATTGAAAGTTTTTTTCAGGCCTCAACATGGCGTTTCAAGGGGCTTGTTTCCAGTGCCCTTTTACTTAGCCAATTAAGTGCCAGGTTACTGATTGACGTAAGGTACAGAAGGAGAGCTCGTGCCCACACTAAGCTCGTGCATGAGCTGAGAGTGGAACAGCCACCAATCAGCATGAGGAGAAATGGCACCGGACATGATTAATGATAATTCTTTAAAATGGCGACGAGGAAGTGCCTTGCTAATCGGCGAAGCTAATCAGTCAAATCCTGACCCCCTGTAAGTGAATGTGCACGAACTGTGATTGACAGTCAGATCTGCCAATAATTATACAGCCCTGCCCTTATTGGACCAGAACAACCGGGAGCTGTGGATTTTTGCAAAACAAATAACAGGCTCAAGGTGGACATAGAAGCGCAGAGTTTTTTCTAAAATCGGTTGATTTATGATGTTCTGTCAAAGCATACAGTCGGTTTCAGTGAATATGATCAAAAACATCTTGCCAACTGCTGCTTTACAGTAATATGGTATTCAATATGGTTTTGTTTATTTTAACTTGCATAAAACACTGTCCTGTGGCTTATACACAATGTGACTATAGGAAATTGCTGTATGTTCTTGAAGTCTTGAGTTAGTGAACTACTGTAGCTGAATGTCCTCTGTCACAATGCGTCTAATACGTTAGGATATTACAGTAATTTCCTGCATATAAGCTGCATTGTAGGGTTGGGTGTCGTTTGGGTTTTATCCGATACCGGTGCCAAATCGATACTTTTAAAACGGTGCCGGTGCCAAAACGGTGCCTGAACCGGTACTTTTTTTTTTTTTTTTACAATGAAATGGTCTAGCATGAATAGGCTATATGCACGGAAGGCTGTTCAAGTAGGCTACCTCATTTGTTTCCGGCATTAGCTGTGTTGTATCTGCATTTTATCTTATATTTAGCTCCTTATATGTTCACTCCAACAAGATATGGTTACCCCAATAATAACAATTTTAACACACACAAAATATGAAATTGAACTGTTATACTCAATTTACTATCAATATCTCATTGCTTCTATGCATAATATATTTAAATGTTAAAACAGCTTGCCATGGGTGCACACACAATGGTAAGCTCTGATTTCATGTTCATCCAATATAGGCCTAGTGGTAGGTGGCTTGCTATAAGGTAGGCTAAGTTAAAATGGCTTGCCATAGAACTGCCAGGTCAAACGCATTTCTAAGGGCGTATTCACACCAGGAAGGTCCGTTAGTTCACTTATTTGGTCCGGACCAATTTTTTTTTCTTTTTTTCTTCTTTAGTGCGGTTCGCTTTCACACCGTGATTAATTGCAACCGGACCAGAATTTATAAACAAAAGCACATGTGCTAAGGTCGTTCAACCATTGGCTGGTAAACGTGTAGGTGGGGTGAAGAATAGGAAACCAAAGTCAAAGGTGGCCCACGTAAATACTATGTTTGTGACTGTACTCGTTATTATCCTAGCAATATAGTTTATACAGTTACAGCTTTGCAGAAGTGCTTGAGCGTCAAGACCGTTTGATGCAAGTTTAACAATATCATGCTCGTAATTTTGCAACGACAAAGACATGCAACAAAACAGCTGAGAAGAGCTCTCATGTGTGTCCAACATGCTAACAGCAGGCCTACGGAAGACGGAACGGGTAGGAGATGCAAAATCAAATTATTGTTGGCAAAAAAGCGTTAGCCCACTGCTGCTTACAGCTGTTGTGCGTCACGGAGCTATCCTACATTTCCCATAATGCGCAAAAACTAGGGGGGGGGCTCGTCAAATCCAAAAAAGGTAGATTTCTGTAAGGGTCGGATCGAGGTCGGTCTGCTTTCACATCATAAACGAACCGCACCAGGGTTCGATAGGAACCGCTCCGAGACCACCTCCTCAGCTGGGTCTCGGTCCGCTTGTTTGGTCCGCACTAGAGTTCGAGTGATTGTATTCACACCAGTCAAAAAGGTCCGAACCAAGCAAGAAACGAACTTGAGTTCGTTTTAATCGAACTAAACAAGGCAGGTGTGAATACCCCCTACGTAACGTTGAGGGACTTTCAAGTTCGTTCAGTGTGTTCCCAAATGCTTCAAGAAATATGTCCTCCCTCATAACACGGAATAGTTTTAAACATGTTACATGTGCTGATGTTGAAGTGTTTTGATTCCCAGCGCAGGCATTTTTTAAAAAAAAAAAGCAACTAGTGGCCAATACGCTAACTTCTTAATTAGCGATACCTACGCCGGAGATGGTTAGCCTGTTTGACAGCTCAGGGATATCAACGCAGAGGTATGTTTGTATTTATGGTTTTGCAAGCTAACATTTAGCGTGATCTTCATATTCATTGTGATACTAGGCCTATATTGGCCTCATGCATATGAAACAATTATGTAATGTAATTATGTTGTAAGGAACACACGTGAAACAATAAACGTTTTCACATTACAGTTTGCTGATAACATTTCAAATATATCCCAGATAGCTCATTAGCAAGGTTATTGAGTAAAGTAGGCTATACTGTTGATGTTGTTTCATAGCCTTTTGTGTACTGCGAGATTTTGACAAGAGCTACTTGACATGGGCTCACGTGAGCTCTCAAACACTGTCCAGTAATCTACCTATGTGCTGCATCCCTCTGCTTTAAGCATAGTGTTTATGTTGGCTAACTGTATCTGGGTGTGGTGCTATCAGAGCAAGAAGTTAGATATGGCACATGACGTGCAGTGATGCATCATATTTTTAAAAAAAAAAAAAAAAAAAAAAAACAAACGCCATTTAAATGAAGCACCGAAATGAGGCACCGAAATTCACGTTGTTATTCGGTATGGTTACTACCGTTTGCGTCGGCACCGCCCGGTTCCATACTAGAACCGTGTTTCGGTACCCAACCCTAAAAGCCGCAGGACAGTGTTTTATGCAAGTTAAAAGAAGCAAAACCATATTAACGCCATATTAACTGCCCCCTGTATTAACCTCATAGCTGAAGACATTTTGCGAAATCGATGTATAAGCCGCGGCTAATAGTTGGGAAATTACGGTACTGTATTCTTTGTTGGCTCACACCTGCGGAGTTGCTTGTCTCATATGCAAATATGTGGCAGGACATGCTATTGCTGCAAGACTTTAGTTGGAATGGATGCATTACAATGACATCATTTCCCTCTAACCCTGTTTCCTGTTCATGAATTTCTTTGTCCTGACACCACCACAGCACATTTACACACACACACACACACACACACACACACACACACACACACAAACACGCATACACATACACATGCACACACACACACACACACACACACACACACACACACACACACACACACACACACACACACACACACACACACACACACACTCACACATTTTAATACTTTTATTTGGATCTCAACACAAGGGAGGAATTACAGATCCAGACAGTAATGGAAACATGCTGTAGGTTTGTGCAAAATGCGATCAAACATGGTACTTACTACTATCTATGGGTAGATATGACATCTTCGTCTCCAAATGGACAAACTACCTAATATAGCAGAGATTGAGCAGTACTTTATAAGTCTCTTTGCACTTGGTTTGCATAACCCACCCAGTTGTAACCCCCGCAGAGCAATTTTATGCACATGACCCAGGCTTCCAAATACAAGCACAATTAGTTTACAATGAAAACCAAGATCTGTGATCGTCTCAGTGAGTGGCTGATATTTTAACATTTTAGAGTTAAAACAAGTGTCCATGTATAAGTCAAAACAGCATCCAATTTCAATAATTGTCACTGTTCTATTGTTTTCATTTATGATAGTGATGTCTGGGGTGTTTGGGATATTGTTCAGTGTTAGATTATTGGAACTATTTCCCACATTTAGCCAGTCCATTTGTACAGCACTGTGTTTGTACACCTTAGTTGTTACTTCATGTACTCCCTTAAAGGGATAGTTCGGATTTTAAGACACGAAGTTGTATGGGTTCCCTGTCAGCAACGTAGTGCATCAGCACTGACTTACCCCCGACAGCGTCCTGTGAGCCGAGATCCAGCCGGTTTTTGATCGTTTTTGATGCCGGACTATTTTCTTCAGCAAGTTTCTGGGGTCACGAAAGTAAAGTGTTTTTCTTCTCAAAACCATATGCGTTCAACAGAGTGATATATTTGCACCACAAAAACGTTGTCCAGCTGTCAGTAGCGCGCAATGATAGGAATCGCGAAAAATAAGTAAGTGATAACGAGGTTTGAATTTTTCCTGGACAACGTTTTTGTGGTGCAAATATATCACTCTGTTGAACGCATATGGTTTTGAGAAGAAAAACACTTTACTTTCGTGACCCCAGAAACTTGCCGGACTACTTTCTTCAGCACCAAAAACGATCTAAAACCGGCTGGATCTCGGCTCACAGGACGCTGTCGGGGGTAAGTCAGTGCTGATGCACTACGTTGCTGACAGGGAACCCATACAACTTCGTGTCTTAAAATCCGAACTATCCCTTTAATGCTGTCTGAAACTAGGTCCACCAGTCGGTCATGCCTAGCAATGTATAGTCCACACACACACACACACACCTATACACACAAACACACAAGCACAAGTACACAGCAGATACTGGCCTACACCAATTTGCTCATATACATGGTCATAGAAAAACTCTCACTTTCAACCATATTTGCACTTAGTAACGGATAAACAAAGATATTTACACATAGAAACACACCCACATGTCAACAAAATCTCCATGTTTTGGACTAGAGCTGTGCAAAAGCTTCAGCAAAGTAACAGAATCAGTGGAATTTGTTATCCAGTGATCATTGTTGTAGTAATGCTTACTTTATCTCTCAGCTGAGCTGCCTAAACTTTGTGCTTTGCAGGCATTTTATTTACTTTGAAACTGTACACTTGTCTCTCAGGGAGAATAAAGTCATGTGGGAAACACAGAAAGAAAGAGAATGGAGGCAGAAAAAAGGTCACTCCTCTGAGTCTTCGTATGAAGGTGATAGTCTATCTGTATTGTCAGAGAAAGCTCTCTCTCTATCTCTCTATCTCTTTCTCTCACACACAGACACACACACATGTGTGTGTGTATATATATATATATATATATATATATATATATATACATATATAGAGAGAGAGAGAGAGAGAGAGAGAGAGAGAGAGAGAGAGAGAGAGAGAGAGAGAGGGCGAGAGCGAGGCTCCCAATAATGCTGACAACCATCATGACTGTTTTAGAAGGACTACACAATAAGTATATTATGTTTTATTCACCATATGCTTCATTACTTGTGTCCTCTACATGCTATTGTCTACTGTTAACATGTCCTGTGCCCCACAGGCCTGTGTGCCATTAGAGAAGAGAAACATGTGCGTTGTAACATACTATTAAAATTGGCGCCACCTAGTGGTCACATCTCAGCCAGAGAGCAATACAACATCTGTTTTGATAAAAGGGCTGACACAGAGAGGTTCTCTGGCCCAGCGTAGTGTGAGATGTCCTCCCTTGCAGGAGTCGTAAGATTTGTTCTGGACAGGTCAACAGTGGGTCAGACGCTTTGTTAGGACAGAACGTAAACACACTCAAGTACCGTCCACGAGGCCGGCCAAACATTGCTTAACCGCTGGCAGGAAGTGCTTCAGCACAGCTTTTGTGAGACAGAGAGAGACTTCCGTCTGCAGCAGGCGCAGAGATCCTACTGATAGAGCTGGAGGCGCCAGTGACCCAAATGACCTGACACTGAATACCAACACAAGGCTTGACCTCAGCTCACCTCAGAGGAGAGAAGGAGAGGTCACCTGTATCATTTATCACACAGGTGAGGAGAGAGAAATGTAGCCGACTATTTATGCTCTCATCCTTCATTGTTTGTTTGGTTTGTTTTTGCCTTTTGTTGAATAATGTGAAGGATCAACATAGGACCTGTTTTATAAAAATAGATAGTCTTCTAATTAAGTGTATTTTTGAATGTGTGCATGTGTGTCTGTGTATGTGTGTGTGTGTGTGTGTGTGTGTGTGTGTGTGTGTGTGTGTGTGTGTGCGTGTGTGTGTCTGAGTGTGTGTTCCTGTGTGGGTAGAGCCCTGATGTGGGCGCCTGTGGTTTATCTGAATGAATGGTTGCTGCTCTCACAGACAGAAGGGGCAATGAGGATGAAATAAGTCTCCTCCACTTCAGGTAATGGAAATGAATTGCATCTTGGGTGATGTAGTGTAACATTAAGTGTAGGCAGCACAGGCGGAGCAGGAAGCGTGGGCACCCAGCAGAGACTGATGTTCTCTCTCAGCGGGAGTCGTCTGCCGGCCGACCCATTGAACTGGAGCACCGGCCAGCGCAGGTCCGCACGGGAGCTCAGGCCCAAGGCCACGTAATTAACCCGTGCCACAGTTCAGCCATCGATTACCACTGATACGTGTCATACTGTGTGTGTGTGTGTGTGTGTGTGTGTGTGTGTGTGTGTGTGTGTGTGTGTGTGTGTCTACATAGCCCAGTTTCCCCATCAATTACAACTGATATCTGGTCTGACTCCACCAGAGCAAGGAAAACCACTTACTGCCACTTCACCTGCTCCTCAGCAGTGATGGCCACAAAGATATGGAGTTGGTCTGTGTGTGTGTGTGTGTGTGTGTGTGTGTGGGTGTGTGTGTGTGTGTGTTTGTGTGTGTGTGTGTGTGTGTGTGTGTGCGCGCATGTGTGTGTGCAAACAATTGGTTGCGCTTATCTTTGCGGTTGCTGCTCTTTGGAATAGGGGAAGCTCTGATAAAAATGGTCAACTATTAAATTAACATTATTGCTGCAATATTGTTATTTGAGGGAAAAGTATATCCTAAAACAGAATTGACCAAACAGTATAGCCTAGGGTTCTGAGACATGGCAGCTGGCTTGGTTAGAAGAACTAAGCTACATTTTAAACCAGTTCGGTTTGGGGGGTGACATATGCTGTTTGGCAGCCTACTTTCTCTGAAATATGCTATTTGGCAGAGATATTACAGTTATTGTACGTGACTATTCCTGGTGGTGGTCTCAGTGCAGAAAAAGCTGGAACCGTCTTAGTGGCTGGACTTTTTTTGATTGACAGCATATGTCACGTTTGGACAGGAAGAGTTTCAACAGAGGTAGACGGGCTCAAGTTCAGGGATGCATGAAAGTTACAGAACCTTACGGGGTTGACATGAGAAGTCGAGAGGCAAGGCAAGTTACAGCTCAACATTTTAATTCTATTGCAGATTTTGTACATAGACATTTGCAAATGTATCAAGGCCAACCCTCTTGCGTTAAGTTGCATTAAGTGGATGAGAAGATGAAGCAGAACGACCAGGCTGTGTGAGTAGGCTACTCCTGCTCACCTCTCTATCCGCCTCCTCAGCGGCTCTCTGGCGATACACACGGCTCTTCACTGCTCCTGCTACTTGGTCAGCTGGCGATCACACAGTCACACATGCACAAAAACAAACGCTCATCAAGCAGCACTGCAATAGCAGCCAGGGTGCAAGTTCATAGACACGAGCCTGTTCTCATTCGGCCTATGCCAGCCATGGGCTCTCCTGGCCTGGTTTCTTTAGTTTCGTTATCTTAAAATAATGTGATAATTTCATGTAATAATGTGATAAATATATTTTAAAAACGTGAAAATATTATCTTGAAATAACACAATATTTTCATGTTATAACGTAAAAATATAATTATCATGAAATAACATAATAACATGAAACTTATCTTGTTAAAACGTAAAAAAGATCTTGTTATAACAAGAAACTTTCACATTAATATTATTGCTTCATATTGAGCCTTTTTTTTTGACAGCAATTCAATACACCACCGTACGTATCTTTTGGGGAGAGAAAATTCTACACCATAACAGTTATTCTTAGCTGATAAATTGCAAACAGCCCAGTGACAGTGATATGTTTTTCTGCTTATCACATTTTTGGTCAGTGTAATGTGAGACTATACCACAAGGCTCTTAAAAAACAACAGTTGTGCATCCAAAGATAACCACCACTGTCTTAAACATTTCTCTCACGTCATCCACTGTGTCCCTTTGTCAAAGAGGGGCCTATCTCTCTCTCTCTCTCTCGCTCTCTCTTTGTCAGTATGAGCAGGTGTTGTGTGGCAGTAATGAGTGTGACTTATGTCACATTAGTGGAGTATCCATACCTGTGCTCCAGAGGTGCAGATAAAGGCGTTGATGTGTGCTGTGTCGTGGTGTGGTGTGTGTTAATGCTACCGTAGATCACTTAAGCCTCGTCACAGAGTGCTCTCCCTTCCTCTCTTTCGATCTTTCTCTGTCTGTCTCTCTCAATCTTTCTCCATCTACAGTATATTGCTCCCTTTCTCTCTGTCTCTCTCTCTCCATCTCTCCCTCTCTCTGTGCATGTCTGTGTGTGTTGGGCTGCCTCCTCTCTCTCTCTCTCTCTCTCTCTCTCTCCCTCTCTCTTTCTCTCCCTCCTTCTCTTTTTCTGCTTCTCCCTCCGTCTTGCCTGGTTAACTCTTGCGGATGCTTAGGGCCACAGGCAGACAGCAGTCAGAGGAGGTTGTGGGGCTGTCAGACAGACAGGGGTCTAGCAGGTAAATAAACAGATGATCAGGAACACTCCCAGACTGTGATGCTCCCTGCATAGCAACAGCCTCATTGGCATTGCCACCCAGAGGAGAGCTGAGCGATGGGCGCATTAACTTCTCTTAACTTCAGCTTCAGAAAGAGGGCATGATTATTCTCTTAACTTCAGCTTCAGAATGAACGCATGGTTGTTCTCTGAATTTCAGATTCAGAATGAGCCTGTGCCTGGGTATTTTCTCAACTTCAGTTTCCGAATGCACCTGTCAACTGTCCCCTTTTTGTGAGGGTTACCCACATATTTTATATTTTTTCCTGCTGTCTTACCATTTTAACATTTCCCCGTAAAATATATTATATTTGAATGCTATCATAAAATTAGCCCCACCACCGGACCTGTCAGTCTCTGTAGCCTACTGTTATCCTGCTGCTAACCCCTTGCCCTTCCACCACAAGCATTGTTTTGCTTGACTGAAGGCGACAACCAAGCAAAACAGCAAATGCTATAAGCTAGATAACGGTGTGCTTCATGGGAGAGCACAATTTGAGGCCAGTCTGTAAGCAAAACCTTGTTAGAGCTCCCCACCTCGTTTTGCTAGCGCAGCAGGCTGAATACTTGCTGTTAGCAGAAAGATACCAACAGAAAATTACATGAGAGCTCACTTACATGAGAACTCTGGGAAATTGTCCTTATTTTCAACACTGATTGTTGACCATGAGAATGATGAGCACATGACTCTCTTAAATTGATGTTAAGGGGGATTCATACCAAAGATCTGCAACAAGATAAACTGCAATGGTCTAAAACCTTGCAACTGCGACTAGACATGGTGAATACTTTGCGATGGCTTGCAACAGCTGGCAATGATGTGCAACACTCAATTCACACCACTGCAACTCTTTCTGCAATGGTTTCATCTCATCACAGATCTTTTTTGTGAATTGGGCCTTCAGCTTCAGAATGACGACATGATTAATCTTTTTACTCAGAATGAGATCATGATAAGTAATCTCTTAACTTCATTTTCAGAAAGAGCACATGTCAACTTCAGCTTCAGAATGAACATGATTCATCTCTTAACTTCAGATTCAGCTGGCCGTGTACTGGCCTGTGACTGTGACAGTGGTGAAAGGTTGCTGATAGCTCCAATCAAATGGCACCCATTTCTCAGGTCTTCCTGAAAATATGGCATGATTTGGCAGGAATGTCGTTTGGATCAGTCCAAGCTCCTTTGCTTGTGGCCATGTGTGTGTGTGTGTGTGTTTGTGTGTGTGTGTGTGTGTGTGTGTAAATAATCTTTTGCTTCGATAGAACATAAAAAACAATTGTGTGGTTTCTGCTCACATCCGCATGCTTTTTTAAAACTGTTTTTTTTTCATGCTTTCTTTAACCTTTATTTTCAGCCCGTAGAAAAAAATGTTGCGGCCATCATGCTACAGGACTAGTGCACCCTTTTAGTCACTCTGAGAAGCAACACGTACGTTTCTTTTTGAAGTGGTGATGACTGGCAATGAAAAGTGCCACTCACTAATCACAACATGGGCTGCCAACAAGTTTAAAGTAAGACACTGGAATATAAGAATTTAAATAATCTATAAACTAGACTGGGCCTTAGTGAAGGACATGGCATGATGTAAAGTTTATCCAGAACAACAGATATTTTGCTGTTTTTCTTTCTTACTTCTAGAAACTGTTGCCAGTGACAAAATAGAGTTTGGATGTAAAATCATCAGTTTGGCTAATTTTCTTTTAAATTAACATTTTAAATGCTATATGTTTTTGCCAACAAAACTCAGAACAGGACGAGAGTGTTTTTTTTATCGCATGATTTAAGAAAAAATATTTAATTAACATACTGCAGGTGAAGAGCATTCAGTCTCTAGTGCTATCTAATTATGACCGCCGCTAGCATAGCTAGCAAAGCGGTCATAAAGTTGTTGTCAAAGTTTTTTTTTTTTTTCCGTCATCGATTCTGAATTTTTCGTCAACGATTCCCGGGACACCGTAACACCGGGGCACATGAAACTTGGTGGGCATGTAGGCCCAGTAGACTTCTAAGGAAAAATTTAAAAAAAGAATGGTTGCTCTGGGTGCAACAAACATACAAACATGCAGGAACACACGCACACACACACACACACATAAATACACACACACAGACACATACCTATACACATACGCACCAGCACATACACACATGTACATAAAAAATTACACAAACACATGCACAAACAACCTTACACACACACACACACACACACACACACACACACACACACAGATGCACAGTACACACACACACCTACACACACCTCACACACACAGAGAGATGCACAGTGCACACACACACACACCTCTCACACACACACACGAGATGCACAGTGCACACACACACACACACCTCTCACACACACAGAGATGCACAGTGCACACACACACATCTCTCTCACATGCACACACAGAGATGCACACACACGCATGTGTGCCCATGTGTGTGTTTGCATGTGTGTATATGTGTGTATGTGCATGTTCTGTGTATTCTGTGTGTGTTCTCTTTCTTTCTCTCTCTCTCTGTGTCTGTGTGTGTCCTGTGTTATCTGTGTGTATTCTGTGTGTGTTCTGTCTTTCTCTCTCTGTATATGTGTGTGTGCCTGTGTGTGTGTGTGTGTGTGTGTGTGCATGTGTGCCTGTGTATGTGTGTGTGTGTGTGTGTGTGTGCACGCGCGCATGTGTGTGTGTGAGTGTGTGCCTGCGTGTGTGTGTGTGTGCACTCATACACAAAAGCAAGCGCACACATGCACACACTCATTTATACATAAAGTTGCAGTAAGGGATGGAGTAGGTGATGGAAACAAAAGCGTGATTGATATTTGCGGAGAGAATTTGCAGGACTGAGCGGCGGTCATATTGTGTATCGCTTTGCGGTACATCTAGTTTTTGACAGAGGTGGCGTTTGGATCTGAACTCTTCAACTTGTATTTTTTTTTTTTTTTCAAAGCAGTGTCATCAATAATAATACTTCAACGTAAGCAGCAACCTCCAATATGGTATAAATAAACAGCTTGAGGTCAAGTGTCACATGATGTCAGTAATAGCTTGGGTGTATATATAATCTATGCAGACAAAGAGGACATCAGCGAGACTAGGCTTTGAGGTAGCTGGTCTTGAGCCTCTACAGGCATCGACATATTTCCATTCCAATATTGTCGTAGTCGTTTGTGGTAGTTAAGTGCAAGACGACAGTGATGAGTTTGCATCTGAAGGGAATCTCTGAGGACTGTGAGACTGGCTAAAATGGACAATCAAAATGACTATTCAGAAACAAGAAAAACAACTAAGAGGTAAGCTGTGTTAACAGACAGGGGAACTAATTTAACTGTTGAAGTTATCACACAAACCTGCTTAATGAGAAGAGTCAACCATGCCAAACCACCCAACATGACCCACTTTTTTCAATTAAACTCTACAGATATGGACACAGATATGGGTTCAACACTAAAGTTAGAAACAGAGTAGCAGTCAGGTACCCTCATGCAAATTCCGGTATGTCTGCTCTAGCATTTTTGGATGGTGAATTCCATCTGTAGAATATGACTGCAGTCTATCATGCCTACCTTCCGCAATGGCAGAGGAGATGTCTAGATGTTCTGTGATTTGGCATGGAGAGACCTCAATGTGTATGTTGCTGTTCGATCGATGCTTGGAGGGTTGAGTTAACCAGGACTGCTCACCTCAGATCTCTATTCATTTGTTTAGTCGTTTTTTTTATTTTTTTTATAGTATGAGCCATTTATCAGCAGAATTCAGACAAAAGAAAAAAACAAAAAATGGTACTTTTACGATTCAGCATCCAGAAAGACATAGCAAGGTCCTGCACATTTTGCTCAAAGAAAGAAAAAAGAAAAAAAAGAATGGAAATCCATAAACATATAGGCCTATTAACTTCAGTAGTGAAATTGTTGTGCAGCAATGTGTTATTTCAAAACGTTATGTAAGAAATAATGGAGGACACAACGCTGGCAGAAAAGAGAGAAAGCTGAGCTAGCGAATTAAACCACAACACCAAGCACAAATGATTTCCTTTTTGTTCACTCACGTAACGTTGTCAGACTCATTGGATTCTTTACCTTAGCCTTTCTGGATGTATTCAAAAGAGTTTGTACTTATGCTTCTTACTTTGTACACATACATGTGTTGTGATTGTGATGGAAAGACAATGACTTGTGTAGGCATGAGAGAGTAAATCTTTATTTGTGTATAATGTAGGCCACACGTCCCCAGAGAGGCAGAGTGTGTGTATATGCAAAACAGGAAGCAGAGCGATTTGCCCTCCTGAGACTTAACATGAGTAGGCCTACTCAGCAAAGATTTTTGTGTGGCAATACTCTTAACTAGCAGTGCTGAAACAGTAATGCTTTCTCTCAATAAATGAATGAATTTGTGGGGCGTGCGTGCATGTGTTTGTGTATGTGTGAAATATCTCCCTTTGTGTATGTAAAACCCTTGGCATGGGCTGGGGGGTGATACGCAGTCAAAGTCTAATGGGCCCCAGTGTGCCATGAGCATACGATTTGGTGAGGCAGAAACATATGTTAAAAGGACATAGCGTTGCACTGGTCATTTCTGCATCTAAATGATACAACACTGGCGGAATAATTTGACCATAGTTCTAGAATATGATTACTTTACGACCATACAGGTGTCTTTTAGCGTGGGTTCAAATCCTTATTGAAGCCGCTAGGGTTATGCCGTAAACATGCGGAGGAATGCCACGTCGAGGTGCCCTGCCCCAACATTACATGACTTGGTTAAACTCAACTAGAATCGCCACCATCATCCAAAAGTCAACAGACCAAAAATATTTGGAAAGCCTACAGAAACTATAGAAAGTTCATGTGACAATCACATCACTAAAAACATGTGGCAATCACATCACTGAAGACTTGGAGCAGTGATTTGCTGAGGAACTATTTTTATGTGGAGGATGCTTCACATAGGTCGCTGCCTCACCTGCCCATATGGCCCGCACGCGCCTGGTTGGCCCACCAAGTTGCATGTGCCCTGGTGTTTTGGTGGGGGGGGGGGGGGGGGGGGACCTTTGTGGCTATCACATCAGCAGTCTCCCTAACGTCCTCCGATGGTTATCAGGCACTGGCTGCTTTAATTATTCAGGAGGCCCAGAAACACACAGCCTTATCAGAGAAGATTATCTCTCAGCCTCCCTCAATGATCTCTGATGTGAACACGCACACATTCACGCATGCACACACACACATTTTAATATCTTGCTTGACTCCAGTGAATGTATGGGATTCAAACATTTCTGAAGATGAAACGCATCCTTTGATATTAGAGGGTAAATCTTGTGTTAAATGGGTTTTAGATTATGTTAAAAGTGTGATTAGCCTTGTTAGCCCTGTAGATGAGTTAAAAGAAGCGCTTTCTGTGCTGTATGAGACATGCCAGGTTGCTAGCGCTAATAGCTCTATGGATGAATCGGTAGAAATTGACTGATTTCGGAATGCTTCGGGTCTGAATATGGTCACCCCTCGTCCATGACTCTAGCTTATTGGCACAATCCTTTAGCATAACTCATTTAACACCGGATTTCCCCTTTAACAACAACAGAAAACACATTATTGCTAGACAGCCAGGTCACACATTACATCTCACACACACGCACAGACACATAAACACACACCACACTCACTAACATGATGTGTGCATACACACATAAACATGATGCATACATATGTGCGAACACACACACACACACACACACACACACACACACACACACACAAAGACACTGGAGGAGAATGTTTGTCTGGCTTCAAGTGAAGGTATTTGCCCCATATGACACACACTTACACGCTACTTCCCACCATTTTACCCAGAATCAAAGAGCTGGGCATCCGCGCTGCTTCTGAGAAGAGAACTCTGGGCATCATGTGTGGTCAGGAAGAGAGCAGTCGTCGTCTTCCTGGCTCCCCCACCCCCGACATTTCACTCAATGTTTTCCGCTCAGGGTATTATTAGCACAGGTGAAACCACCTTCTGTTATAAGCTACACATGTCATTCTATCACCTTTGCAAGAATGCTCACAAACACATGCAGACGCACACACACACGCACACACACCCTCACACAGAACGCCATCAACACATACAAGGGCAAGCAACACAAATGTGATTTAGAGCCTGTTACCACTATTCTGTGAGTTATTATAATTATAAGTTATTATTATTATAGTGCATGCACGTTAATAGACAGTCAGCAACTATCATTATTTGAAGTGTTTAACCTTAACTTTTAACCTTGTTGAGCGAAAGTGTTGACAGTTCCAGATTGGATCAGCAGCTCTCCTGAGTTTCCTGGTCCCTCAGCGAGAGGCGATCACTCAGGATGGAGAAACCAGATCCCTGCGCCTCCCCAGCCATGGGCATCAGGGAATCACACTAGGTGCCCAGTTACGATGAGGGAGGAGGGAGAGGAAAGGGGTGAGACAGCGATGGGTGTTGATGCAGAGCACAGGATATGGGGGTGTTGGGGGTGACGGAGTTTGGAGGGAGTGCGGGCGGGGGTGTTGAGGTGGAGGGGTTCAGGAGACGTTCTCTCAGCTCTCTGATAAGCATCTGTGTAAAAAAAAACCCAGAGAGGAGTGATGCTAATCTCGACAGGAAGTGACTTGTGTGCCGTGGCAAGGAAACCACAGGAGAGCGGCTGACCTTGCTCATTCGCTCGACTGCATCTTTCGAGCTCACGCTCAATCTCGAGTCTCTCACACTTTGTTCAAAAAGTGTGCCTGAGCTAAAACAGGCCTAATCCTGTTGGTGGCAGTTGTTTGAGTTGCGGTACGAGAGACACAGCTTCCTCCCGAAAGGTAAGGGATTTAACACCTCTGTGGCAGATACTGACAGCTATTCATAGTAGCATACTAGGAGAGATGAGTCTGCTGAGGAGCCGTACACCAACGGCTTCTTGCACATACTAGTATGATATTGAGACCAAACCGTTTTGAACTTTCCGTTTTGAAACTACTGGTATCAGCCGTCTATCGTGATCAAACACAGTAATGATAGGTGATAATTAATCTGCCTAAACTCAAATGCCAGATGACTCTCTTCTCAAATATTTATCGCCTGCCTGCATGTTGGTTTTCTCTCATGACTTTAAGCAGAGAAAAAGCCTGCCGTGAGTAAATCTGGCAACAAAATAAATATGATAAATGTCACAAGCCAGCCCTTGGCAAGGCCAAGCAGAGGCTAAATGTCACAGTCTAGGGGTTTAATTTAAAAGCAGCACCTGAACCACTGCTAATATCGATATGTCTTATTTGAACTTTAAGGAGGTGTGATATATCAACTTGGGAGAAACTTTGCAAAAATGCTTTACAAGGAAGAGTGTACGGTAAATACCACTCAAACCTATAGGCTTACTCACGTTCATTACAGAAATAGATCACCAGCTAATGATCAGTATGAGAAGTTAAGTCATGAAACTGTCATGGACAATGGTCTTAAACCGCATGTTTGTAGGTGTTTGGTCATTCACAGGTGTCCATGGCTCTTGTTTGGATGTGGTGGACTATTGTGTCAGACATGGAATTATGATCTTGGAATCTATGACTCTTTGGAAAAACATCATAGAACATATTTAAGCTCTTAGCTTAGAATATGGGCTTCAAGCGCATTTCAATGATATGCGAATGATATATGACTTGATTGCAGGATTTGGTCTCTGTCAGTAAAGATGCACACCAACAATGCAACTATGCCTGATATTGCACTATACAGCCTTGTTGCTCTGCCAAGAAACACAACTCTTTCTGTCCATCCGCAACAGTACGCAAATGCTAGACTACATTGTGTTACAGCACTTACAGTAGGCCTACAGTACGTAAGTATTTACACTAAATTTGGAGAGACATTCATCAAATTCTGATCACATATGCAGTGTTGTGCACGTTCAAACTTTTCATTAACTAGTTCAAAGTTCAGTTCACTTGTGCAAAGTGAACTGTTCACGTTCATGGTTCATGGTTCACCATTTTTAATTTTGAACTAGTTCAAGTTCAGTTCATTTTAATGAAAATCTGTTTCTGACGGTAGTGGACATTCAGACATGAAGCATATGCGGAATGTAGGCTATACAGCCACCTGTTGTTCACATCTAATTTAGAATGTCTGTATATTGGGCTTTGTTTCGCTGGGCAGATACAGTACTGACGCCTAATAAATGCGGCCGCGCTGTCAGCTGTAAATGCCTGACAGCGGAAGAGTGTAGTTTTTACACTGGAATATGGAGGAGGCTTAGCTGAGCTTAGGAGCCTTGCTGCATTAACTGCAGCGATGGAACTGTTCAGTGACATACTGTAGGGCTCTTTGAACACACGTTACACTTCGATCATCACTGACAAGTGCAGAATTTTTCCACGATTGCATTCACTAGCAGCGGTTTTATATGTGTACAATGCATCATGCGTAACGTGATCATGGGTAGGCTAATGTACGGTAAGCTGTAGTTTAGGAGTGGCGCCCGTGGGCAGTGAGTGTGACAACGACATGCTGTTTCTTAAATGCCAGCAAATAGGGTCACTCGACTTCTCAGGACAAAACAAATTCCGTAAAGTTTAATATTGGACCTCAACAGTGACGTTCGTCGTTAATTTCACATAATCTGAACGAATTCAAGTTCAAATTCATTTTTTACAAATGTGTTGCGTTCAGTTCAATGTTCATAGAAAAATGAACGTGTTCAATAAACGCGTTCTTTTGAACTCGTTCATGCACAACATTGCACATATAGGTACAACCTATCAGACCCACATCCGCTAATGAGAGGGTCTCAAGTTTTATTCCAGTCAGTGCACCTCAAACTTATTCAATCCAAATGGTCTTACTATAACAAATGTCACATCAGAATTTATAAAATACTTTGATCTGTTGTGAAAGATGATGGCCACATGAGAAAGATGATTGATCTGAAAGAAGTTTGTCAGTGTAGAATATTAAACTCTTATGCTGCCTCAACACAAACAACTCATCAATAGAAACAGATCAACACATCTGGTGTTGTGATCTAAAGACTGTTTTCCTATAGAGATTGAGAACGTGACGTAAAACGCAACGCATTTTGGGAATAGGTGGCCCAAAATTAAGTTGTTTTACTGACGTGCGGGAACAACGAAGTGCAGTTGTCGAAATGCCGTTTACCTGCTGTGTTATAAAATTCAATAGAGTAACATGAAGCTTATCTTTTATAGTTTTCCAGCGTGGAAAAATAATAGTATACGTCATGTTTCAGAGGTGACAAAAAGGCGAGGAATGGCTTGGATAGCAGCACTAAGGAAGCACGAGATTATAACTGTTTTTCACACAATTTTTTCACGCTTAGTTTTCATTATTATCATGCCAGATCATAGACCCAGACCCACTAGTTTACATGGGCTGGCATCAGACCCATAATTCTTTGTGTTTTGATGACTTTGGTCACATGTCTTAGCGATCTCTATAACTAACCATCAGCAATCCATGTTCAATCATCTGTGTCCTTGCCCTGGATTGGGCTAAACTAGTCAATAAACGTCCAGGAACTGTGTGTGTTTGTTGTTTGTGTGTGTGATTGTATGTGATCTGTACCGTACTTGCTGCACAACAAATTGCCCCATTGGGGGACAAATAAAGTTACTTACTTACTAGGAAACTAAAGGAAACAGCTCTGAAGTTTACGTGCCTGTAAAGGTGTCTGTTGCGTGCAGGCCTGACTGAGGACTTGCCACATCAGCAGTAGCCATCCTCTTGTGAGACTTCACTCGACTTACACACCCTACTTTGGGCAACGCTTTGTTTTACAAGGTCCTTGTATCAGTGTATAATGAAGTACAGTGTAACAAACCTGTGTAAAAATATCTTATATCTCGTACAGATGTTGTCCATTCATCATGTATTTTTGTGTACCTACAGATCATTAGCACACCTGTAATAAGAAGTGCTTGTTACAATATTTTGCCAAAGTGGCCTCTCTCTTTGGGGAGAGGAGAAGGACACAAAATGGCTTTGGAGTGAAGTTTGGGATTCTTGACACCCAAATTAAACAACTTATTGAGGTTCTACTTCGGTCAAGTGAACTGGGGAAATTAAAGAGTAGGGTGACAATAACCTAGTATGAAACAACCACTTTCGTTGATTTCTACCTGAAGCAATTTAACAGATAAATACATAATGGCAATCATGGACAACTGCATTTGTTTGGTTTGTATTTTCACCCATTTTCCTTTCATGTGAAAATACAAACCAATCAAATGCTATTCACTTTCTTGTCTATACTCTACTTAAACATAGGCCTACTACTTTTCTATACATCAAGTAACTCATTTTAAAGCCCATGTCTTGTTTATAGAGGTTTAGAAAAAGTCTTTAATAAGGAATCCATATACTCACACACACACATGTATGCATGCATGCACCCACACACAAATACAAACAGACACACACTCCACACTCACATGAGATGCACCCCCACCCCGGTCCCCTTGTGTGTGACTGTCGTTGCTAAGGGTCCCCAGGAGCAGGAAATGCGCTGTGCGGCTGGTTGCTAAATATAGTGTGGTGGGTTTTCTCTAACTTTTTTCACCTGTTGCAAAGGAGGGTTGCTGCTGCACATCCTGTGGTCTTGTAAAGGGTAAAGTGTTGCTTCTGTGTGGGAAAGATACAACTGAAAAAACAGCATAGATCACAGAAACTGATTGTAACCTTGCTACTGTGTTAATGAATTTGTAGTATCATTTTCAACAAATGTCAAGAAAACACATCTCTTTCTTAGATTATTTCAGTCATGGAGCCATTTCTTCCAAGAATGCGTAAGAATATAAATATCTATATAGCAATACACTGAATAATGGATAAATAAGGAGTATAGGGTTTGCTAATCAGTTTGAATACACATACTGTATGATGCAGCCAATTTCAGTATGGGAATGTGTCATGCTACATCTGCTTGGCTTGGTGAACACACCCATCTGCAACTACTATTTAAAGCTTTCTGTCACTACACCTCCTCATATAAACACACACACACACACACACACACACAAAGAGAGAGTGACATAAAGAGAATACATGACCACGCACACGTCCTCAGCCCTGCTCCTTCTAGAACATGCAAACTCACAGTCACAAAATTGTCAAGTGCGTCATCGTTGCGAGCCCTCAGAGGCCTCGTCCACTCAGAGACATGTTGCCGGTGCTGGCAGTTTGTCAGATGGGAGCGTAGCCGCCATTTGTTCTCTTCGCTCCGCTCTCCTCCGGTCATGCATCAGGTTCACTGAACATTACCAAAAACGAGCAGAGATCGAAAGCAAGCGGCCTCCATTTGGGGACTTTTAACACAATAGATTCTCAAGTTTCCTGTTGGACAGCTAGACAGATATCAAGCATTGTAGGGTGTTCTCACGGCTGTGCGTTGAGACATGATGAATATATGAGACATGATGGATAAACAATGAGTTTTTTTTTTCAATTAAGAAAAGATCGTTAAAATGCATTGAATAAAAGTAAGCTCTACTTGTTCTCTAAATAACTATTTACAATAATTACTGTAAGATGTACTTAGGTTCAATTAGATTGCTTCAAGGTGTAGAATGTTTATGGAGATTAATGTGGGTTCTGTAGAATGCTGTGTGTTAGGAGAGAATCACTATGCTTTGACCATTAGCACGATGCTGTTTGCATTCATTTTGTCCCAAACACAAAAATAATGGACAGAAATAAATACATGTTCTATTGGATACAGTTTTAGATACGTGGCCAGAGTTGTATAAAGTATCCGAAACCCACACTTACAGATATTTGTTTAGAAAATGACTTTAGTAAAAGTAAAGTAAAAGTCTTGGGGTATCAGTAGTATTTCCAGCAATTAAGTATGATACAAGTAGCCCATTATGAAACATACTTAAGTACTGAAAATGGAAGTTCAAAGTACAAGTAAAAGCTTTCGAGGCCTGGTGGAGAGGCAACACTCTCTACTCGCTATGCTTTTAATGAAAAAAGAAAGCAGTCAAAACTCTGGATAGGCTATGCAGTTCATGCAGTACCTTAAAAACTGCCTACACTTCATACACAACGTCTTCAAAGCCTGAACCAAGGTGGGGTTGCCATTAATTTTTCACTGCTGCTTCCTTTTATAGGCATATCATGTTGTTTATCCAACATGTTTAGAAAGGCAGCTACATCATACTTCAGAAACACACTTTGAAAGCCGAAACAGAAGAGCTAAACAAAAATTATATTAATGAAAAGCAAGCAGTTAGACTTTTGATTTATATATAACTCAGCTCCTTACAACAGCCTACATAGACTTTGATGTGTTACATTTGCTAGGCCTTAACTCTCTGCATTCACTACTCAATCTTGGGGTTGCAAATATCTAACATGGAAACTGTGGCTTTTGGTTTCATTTGCACATTATTTTAGCCTACTAAATAAGTGGAGAAAAATCATACATTTAATTTTTAAAATTTAGTGAAATAAAAGTAAAAGTATGACGAAAAATAAAAACTCAAGTAAAAAGTTGACTTGTGAAGTGGACTCGTTTGGTCGATTGAGTGCACAATTTTGTAAAATGACGCACTATTTACTAAAAGAAGAGCATAATTCAGGAAAATGAGCATACATTGTGGTGATATAAACAAATTGCATCGCAATGACACCTCATGGGCCCCATAGATAAAGGTTATAAAATGTGTGTGTAGTGTGTAATGAATGTGGTAATGCATTCATCCCTGTACTTGTTGCCATTTGGTAATATGGTATTTTGGGTTGTCCGCATTTGGCTTGTTTAGGTGGACACCTAAAATTAGAAGGGAATGACGCACAGATCACTCACGGCTGAACTATTTGGAGCTTGAGTGTGTGACATTTTCTCATTATTTTGTAGTTCATCATCTGCGATCAGCACCTTTAGAAGTGTTTTGGTGTGTGCTACACTCTGTCCGTTCACACCTGGACACCTACCATTAGTGAGTCAATACATGTCTATAAAGTTGGCTTCAATGCAGTTGCTGGTGTAGTTTTGTCTGCTCTGGTAAACTAGTTGAGTGGCTAATGTCCTAACTCTTGGGCCTCAAGCATTGTGCCTTGTGCCAGGTTTATAAACACTAGGGTTAGTCATTATATGACTACAATATTATGCTGACTACTGAATGCTGTGTTTTCAGTAAACTGGACTGGTCATGATAATGACTTCGCACGTAGCGCTCTATGATCTTTGCTTCTAACTGAGTTCTGGAGCTGCCCGTGTTTGGAGTTTGTCAGGGGGCTTGAGATACAGGCTGGAACCTCTGGGCCACACAGCAATAGTAGTCATGTACTGGTGTCATTGTGTATGATAGATTATAGCCTTCTGTTATACATACATGTGATTGTCTATGTGAATTTGGGTGAGTGATTTGTGAAGTGAAGTGTTTTACACCAATAAGCAAAAACATTTGACAAGTGCATCGCTCTCTCCATTCCCCAAGACAATGTTGCTAGGTGATATGGTAAAACAACCAGCTGGCCTGGCACGCCATCACTTGAGAAAAAAAGAGATTGCGACAGGCGGAAAATAATAAAAAGAAAAAGAGACTCCACAGCGTGCAAGTTGCTATTCAGGCAAGTGCCAGGGCCTTGACTGGGCCCATGACGGATGTGAAATATGCGTGCGGTGGCAGGTACAGCAGCAGGACTTGTCCCTTTCAGGATGCACACACTTTCTAACCAAGTGCCAAGCGCATCTCTGATGTCTCAGGATGCACACACTTTCCAACCGAGTGTCAAAGGCATCTCTGATGTCTCAGGATGCTCGGGGTGGATGGGCTTATCTCGCTGTGTGCGTGCACTCCCAGCGTGGCATCCACAGTGATTATGTAGCTTCGCTGCGCCATAATTAGTCTTTTAGTGTCATTCTGGTGATAGACACACAATCGTTGTTCGTATAGACCTTCTGTTATTTAAATGACAACTGAATTTTTCATTGGAGGATCAACCTATTATGAATAGGTTACAGAGTATTTAAAAAAAAAAAAAGATGCACTTTGTTCAGTCCTACCATACAACACACTGAACATCTGTGGGGAACGAAAATGAAAAATCACAGCGTATTAAGCGGTTTATTTCTGTACACCACAACAGTGACACAATGTTCCTGCTCCCTGTCTCTCCTGAGGAATCTAAAACAAGGTAGCATATTTCACAGGATGCTGTCTTATAAGGCTGCGTTTGATCAACTCTCTCTTTCTCTCTCTCTCTCAGTCCCTGCCATTGAGCTGCCACCACCGCTACACTGACAAGACAAGCACAGACTTGTAATCTATTAGAGCAATCACTCACGGCCACTGGGGACAGCGTGCTGGCAGCTCGGAGACAGTAGGAGATACTGTACAATATCATTCCAGTTAATGTCTAATCATATCGTAATCTACAGCCATGTCAGCGTTTGACAGTAATATCCAGGGTGATACACGGATACAGACAGTCACATTATGAGACACGGATCTCTGACAAACAAATCAAGACATTTTTATACACCCAGCTGATGACTGGTGCCTGGCAGTTTAATTTCCTTTTGAAACTATATCAGAGATATTAACCTTTATTCTTAATTAAATGTCATGCGTTTGCTTTCTCCTCCTGTTGTGAAGGATGGGAGTTTAGGCAGGCTGGGTGCAGACCTGACTTGACTCTCAGCGTTTGGCCTGTTGTTGTTCACCCACTCCATGAGATTATTGATCAAAGGTCAAAAACAATCCAATAATGCTGGCCTTCATTGCACGCTACTCAATTAATTCAGTGTCAGACTCAATAGATCTACTGTGGTTGGAGCTCTACAGTATGCGCAGCTTCAGGCACTGATGAATTGCCCAGTTGAAATCATGAGGTGATATACTGCTGGAAATTCTATTGTAACTTATATAGGTTACAGTGTAATCGGGCCACTATGTTGTACATTACGCTATTTAATGCGCTGTATTCATAGTATACTACAGTAGCATACATAGACACGCATATCCAGCCATATCTATTTATCCACACACAGCGACATACTTTCCACACAGTTTATATTACTTACAAAATGTGAATGTGCACACAGCTGAATATATTACTTACAACACGTGACTTTGTTTATTTGTTTACTCATCTAGGAGGAGCAAACCATCTGTTGGAACTGGACACAGACCACCAGAACCAGCAAAGCAGCAGAACAGCAAATCATCTCACAGGTTCAAATCAAATCAAATCAAATTATACTGCAAAAACTACATCTAGAAAGACCACAGAAGAATCACAACAATAAATGGATAAAACAATTCTATATTTCAATTATTTCATTTTGATTTACTATTGAAAATGTTTTTTGTCCTGTGCCTGTGTCCTGTTCTCATATTTTTAAATGTGCACTTAACTATTGGATATCTGAAATTTCAGACCACCAAACTTCATTCAGAGCTATTTTCCTTTCAGCCGGAGTGACAACCAGCTCAACTTCAATAGAGCGCCTGTGCCCTGCCCAAGAAGAGGTAGAATATGCTTGCTTCAAAAGCACTCTCTCCAACCCTCTCAGCGTCTTCCTCTCAGCAGGAAGTGTATTCCGCTTGTACCTGGACAACTTCCACAGATATATGAAAGGAAATGGCATGCTGGGATATTGCTGTGTGCTAAGAGTGGCATTAATTTGTCAGGGCACCCAGTGAATCACTCCTGAATGGAGGTTATGAAAAAGCTGCTTTTCATAAACAGATAGAGTATTGGGATATAGCCTTCAGAGGTGCCGGTCTAACTGAGTTTTAGTGATGATGTGCTGTCGTGATTTATTGGTGTTGACTGTTGATGCATTGGACAGGATGTGAGATTTATGTGACATACAGTACATACAGTACATACAGTGACATACAGTGGTGTCATCTACTGTAACCATGCTTTACTGATGACGTGCTGTCCTTGTTTAATTGTTTTGTTTTTGCACAGAAAGTAATGCATGCAGTGATGTGAAGGCAATGGTAAGTTTCACTTGGCAATGTTCTACTCTGCCCTATCTCCTCGACTCTCTCTACACACACACACACACACACAAAAGTGCCTACACATGCACATGCACGTAGAGTACACACACACACACAGGCACACACAGACACTTTTTCTAGCTGGTGTGTGTGTGTTTGCACATAAAATGCCAGTTTTTGTACAGTCTTGAGTCTGTACTGTAAATGGGAAACAAATACGGTAGCTGATACGCAGAAGGGACATCACGGTTCCAGAGAGTAAAAGTCCTGCCATACAGTAGTTATCTGATCTACGTGGCTGCTAATTAGAATGAGTTGGTTTACAAGGTTGGATCAAATACTTTGCAGGACTTGGCAGGGTACTTTCTGAATCTGGGATTTCCGCCTCAGATACAGTATACACAACCAATTTATATGCTGCATCAGGAACATGTAAGGCAGGGATGCCACTTGATTGGCTATTGAGTTCCAGCCCGATGTAGCCAGACTCAATTCTAGTTAGAATTTGAGTCTTGTAATTGCGCTGTTTGGTTGTGATTATGGAGCATATTTCAACTAATACAGAGGAAAGCACCTCTGCACACAATTGGATATAGGCTATCTAGCTAATTAGAGCAGCAAAGCATGTGAATCCGGTAAAGAAGCTACCAAAACATCCTTCATCTTGATGAATGAAATGTCTTAATCACTGTGTTGTGTTCGTTTAAAGGGACACTTCACCGAATAGCATTACGATTTGTATCTTTAGAAAACCAGTCATGTTTTTGAATGGTCGTGCATCATTTCCCTCAGTTTGCTTTGAGATGGGAGAAATACGGATTTCAATGAAACCCATGAATAGGCCTTCCTGCTTTCAATGATGTAAAATGATGATTTTTACATCATTGAAAGCAGGAAGTCCAACATTGAAATCCGTATTTCTCCCATCTCAAAGCAAACTGAGGGAATGATGCACGACCATTCAAAAACATGACTGGTTTTCTAAAGATATAAATCTTAATGCTATTCGGTGAAGTGTCCCTTTAAAGCTAGTGCACTGTCAATATCTTGTACAACAGACGCGATTGGTAAGCCTATTGCGGATGATTTGATTGGGGCGTCCAGCTTTTGTATGAGGGTGGAGGCTTCTAGGCTAACTTAGCTTAATATCAACGATCTTTCACCTGCATGGTGTGCTGTACTGTAAGGTCCCCTTGACCTCCCCAACCCCTAATCTCATCTCATTTGGGAGTTGAAACAAGTAGGCTACACCACACTCATGTTGTGCTCTGCTGCTCAGCTGTAGTGTAGTGGAGATACCACTGCCTTCTTCACCTGCCAGTAGCTGAGAGAACTTCAGTCATCTCTTCCTCATTATCTCTCTCTTCATCAACCTCCTCCTCCTCTTCCTCTTCCTCCTCCGAAAGAACCGCAGCGGCAGAGATGACTGGAGCCGGCCCGGATCCGGCGGTCACCATGACAACTACGACGAGGAGGACGACGATGAAGATGATTATGCCGTTCCGGAGGAAGACTACGATGACGGAGTGGTGCACATTCAGCCGGCAAAACACTGTCCCTCCAACACGCAGTATGCAGGTAAACACACGGCACTGTCCCTCTAACATAGGGGTGTCCAAACTTTTTGGCTCATATAGTGTTATTATTCAAATGATAATAATGACAAAGTAATTTTGTTGAATACGGTTAATATGATGCTGTTTAATTCATTTATAAATGGTGCACTTTCACTTTAAGCCTCTTTAAGGCTCTCACAGTTTATAAATGTTCAGGAGTGCAACTAGGCTACTG
Source organism: Sardina pilchardus (assembly GCF_963854185.1). Lineage (NCBI taxonomy): Eukaryota > Metazoa > Chordata > Actinopteri > Clupeiformes > Clupeidae > Sardina > Sardina pilchardus. Next base: position 5,203,330 of record NC_085004.1, read on the forward strand.
TTGCCCTCACGTTTTTCTTTTAAACGTTTCTTATAAAAATTAGATATCAGTTACCAACAATGACAAGCCAACTGGCACTCTCTCTCCCTTTCGTGCGCGCTCAAATGTGTTCCCAATTACATTATGACTAACTTTATGAGTAACATAACGCAAGATAAGATTTGTTGCAATAGAGATTTCAAAGAGTATCATCTTTATGTAACATGCTGTTTTGATATTGACATTGTAAACGTTCCCTAAGAAGAGTGTAAGCAGTTTGCAGTAATGTTAACCACAACATCGTTGCTGGAAAGAAATAGCGAACAGCCAATGATAACCTAAGTGTGGCGGGCCAGATCTGCATGTATGATAAACTAATGCATGCTCGGCGGGCCACATTTGTAGTGGAATTTTCAATTGCGGACAAGAAAAATGCTCTTCAAAAGATTTATTTTACAAAAAGAGAAAACAAGTAAAAGGCTATATTATTTGGCATGATTCTTAGAACTAGCGCGCTGCTGTGGCATGGCGTCTCTGGCACAGCCTCTCACACTGGCACTTCAGCATTTGCGCACCAACAGGCCTTCTCACTGGTCCAGGTCGCTTTTATGCGCTGATTCCAATCACGACGTCACGCGGGAGTCCCGATCAGAGCAGTCAATCAGCTGGACCTGCACAGTGCAGTGCGTGGCGGGCCGCAATTGGCCCGCGGGCCGTAGTTTGGACACCCCTGCTCTAACATGTAGTATGCAGGTAAACACACAACACTGTCCCTCCAATACGCAGTATGCAGGTAAACACACACCACTGTCCCTCCAACACACAGTATACAGGTAAACACACAACACTGTCCCTCCAACACACACTATACAGGTAAACACACAACACCCTCCAACACACAGTATACAGGTAAACACACAACACTGTCCCTCCAACACACACTATACAGGTAAACACACAACACCCTCCAACACACAGTATACAGGTAAACACACAACACTGTCCCTCCAACACACAGTATACAGGTAAACACACAACACCCTCCAACACACAGTATACAGGTAAACACACAACACTGTCCCTCAGGTAAACACAGAGCGTTGCTTGCATAGACATATATACCTTGTCTCTGCGGCGGTGCCACGTGGCGTGGGCCAATCTTTGCATTTGAAAGTGTGATATGGCATTGGTGTCAAAGCTCTCTCTGACCACTCAGGGTCAGGGTCCGGGTCAGGCTGCAGGCTGTGGTTAGAAAGTCTCTGTAGGCTGTGGCTAGAAAGCTCCATGCAGGTTGTTGTGCTTGTTTGGTGAACTACTATTGGCATATTCTGTGAACATGCAGGGTTAGCCCTTTTGGCCCTGTGTGTGTACTGATCTGAAGAGAGGCTACAGTGTGCACCCACTGAGAGTCAGACATAAAAAACATTCATTGAGTGCATTCATTAAGTGCCTGCTGACTTTAGGACCAAACAAATCAAAACCTGGCCAACACAGACACCAGCCATTCAGCTCCACTTTGCACTATTATGTCAAGCTGCGTTGACCTAACACACGCACACACGCACACACGCACGCACACACACACACACACACACACACACACACACACACACACACACACACACACACACACACACACACACACACACACACACACACACACTGGGTAATCATCAAACATGGCTCTCTTGTGATATAATCCGTTAAATCTTCTGTCCTCTGATGAGTGAATCTGATAATGCTGTTTCTCTTTATTTTTTCACCTCTCAAACCGTTCTTTCTCCTTCAACCCAAAGACCAAGGGCTGATAGCACCATTTGTAACATCTTATCAGACACATTCTTGATTAAGGGTAGCTACATTAGCAACCTGCAAAACCATTTGTGGGAGATTTCTTTGTGAAGTGTCGGAGTGCCTGACAAAGGCAACCTAAGGCAACTCAGAAGTCAGCTTTTATTGCTGCTACATTAGAAGTGGGTTTGGTGTAGCTGTAGGAATTAGAAATGGGCATCAGTGTGTGTGTGTGTGTGTGTGTGTGTGTGTGTGTGTGTGTGTGTGTGTGTGTGTGTGTGTGTGTGTGTGTGTGTGTGTGTGTGTGTGTGTGTGTGTGTGTGTGTGTGTGTGTGTGTGTGTGTGTGTGTGTATTTACATGTATGTGTATACTGTAGATTTTGTGTTTGGGCTTTTGACACCCCCTGCTGTCCACTGCCATAGCATGTGGCTGACTAGAGAATACTAAGTATAGTATACTGCATACCGAATAAGTATGAAGAGAAAAAAAACAGAAACAATGGAGAAATATTTGTGTTTCCAGACTTTGGTTCACTTCACTTGTTAATCACTTCACTCAGGTCATAATGAACCATTTTGTGTAGCTGTAACAAGATACAGTTCTATGAGGGTCCTCAGAAAAAGAATCTCTCCCACAAGGCGACCCTGGCACCAAAACCAAATCGAGACCCCTGGTCTCTAAGTGCCCTAGGCCTACACCATTTTGCACTGATATGTTTAAGTAGCTCTGCTATTTTTGGTTAAAACACTGGTAGATTTTTTCCATTAGATATTTTAAAAGTTACAGTACCAAGACATGGATACTGCATTATCTGATAAACTGCAAACACAAAATACTAAAAATCATCTAAGGTGATTTCTGCAGGTTCTGCACAATATATGAGCTCTGCTCGGTGAAAACAAAACCTTGTGGTTATATAATTCATTGAAAAGTATGATGCGCTAGATAGAGTGGCAAAACTGTTATAGTCTGAAGTTGACAACAGCTGGATTGAGTAGTGAGTGCCCATACAAACTGTCAGATAGCTCACAGAAAAAAAATAAGATTGACTAAGTGACATTTTTCTTAATTCACTTTAGTTCCGTCAGGACCGCTTAAGTCTAAAATAGAGAGACGAATATCTTAGAACCAATTATATTTTGTATTTGGTGGTATGGCTCTGTTCAGAGGAAATTCCCTGTCTTTCCATGAGCTCCATGGAAAAGCCTAGACAGGGAACAGCAGCACCCTCAGGGGGCTACCCTCCCAGTTTAAACTGAGTAACTCTATTCCCCCCTAGAACAGAGCAAGCAACAATGACAACAGTGTGTCATTAGTTTAAGTTAAACCACTTTGAGGTGGAGCTTGGGAGGAGGTGGGTTGCAAAGCAGCGAGCAGAGAAAGCAGTGATGGTAACAGACTGACACAGCTTAAATAAGGTGCCCTCATCAGAGAGACTACGTGTGAGTGAATGGAACGATCAGCTGAGTGGAACAGCTGATGTGGGCTGGGTTATTGAATTATTGCACCTGTTAAACTCTCACAGGGACAAAGAAATTGGAAATGCAGATGTTTTGTGCTACAGTCTTGTCCTCTGATTTCCAGTAGATACTGTGATCTTGGTTACATGTAGGTGAAGACAGCACACTTTGATCTTTGCTACCCCAGACTAGGCAAACTTCAGAGGTCTATAGCCAAAAAGAAACTGACAGCTGACAATGGGCTTGACTACGTGGTCTGCCAGACCTAACGCAGAATGCTTGACTTAGTCAGTATGGGTGGACATAAATGCAATGTAGAGGTCATGTATTGTCACAGTTCATGACCTCAATCTTTTTCAATTTGTTTGTACCTGTTATTACTGAAAGAAATACCCTGATGTCTGTTCTTTAAACATATTCAGAAGAACTCTCAAAAATCTGAACTGAACTGTCCAAAAAGTCGAATTGTCACATTCGTTATTATTTGTTCTCACTCAAACCAGAGACAGACAGAGTGCTACAGTATGAACCGAATGTTTTCTACGAGGAGAAATTATTCTCATCCTAGGACTCCGAGAAAACAGCAAGCGTCAAATTTAATGATGAATGAATGAAAAGCAATGGCTCCCTCTGGTGGTTGGTGTGTTGAAGAAGAGTCATACCTTTTATAAAGGTTGTTGATTGAAACTATTGACAATAGTACTGGCACAGTGATAGGACCATCGACTGCTGTACTTGTTATGACCATGTGTTTTTGTTTCTTTTTACTTCCAAGACAGGGGTCCCCAGAGACCAATCCCCTGTGTCCCATCTGGAGCGGATGTAAGTGGCTGCAATCCCTCCTCATTTATCCTGGATAAAATAAACACTGACACACGCTCTCATTTTATTAAATGATTTTCTGCCAACTATTTGTCCAAAGCATCAACACTAGCCTGTTTACTCAGTTCCAACTATTTTGTGTGATCTGCAGAGCAAGTTCAACACTCCCCCAAAACCTCCGAAAAGGATCATCCCAGGTAGGATAAAAGACGTGTGTCTTCCTCCAGATATGATGAAAGGCTATGCTTCATCTTCTCATAAACACTGAAATTATGAAAACTTGGGAAACAAAATCACCTGAAACTGTGCTCCAGCTTTTAAGAGAATCTACTCAGTGCCCTCTCTGGTGTGTCCACTAACAGGACCTGCCGTTAACAGAGACCTCAAGCCAGGCAGACAGCCTAAACCTAAGACAGGTATGCTTTGAACAAGGAAAATACTGTGTATTATGGTTTCACATCTGTAACTTCAAAGTCATCTTCACACATCTCTTCTCTCTCTCTCTCTCTCTCTCTCTCTCTCTCTCTCTGTCAAATACACACACGCACGCACGCACGCACGCGCGCGCGCGCACACACACACACACACACACACACACACACACACACACACACAGACACACACTCACACAGACACACACAGACACACACAGACACACACACACACACACACACACACACACACACACACACACACACACACACACACAGTTGTACAACTCCAGTGATCAAAAGATGTGTGGTGCTGATGTCTGAAAGCTGTGTTGATTTTCTTTACAGAGGTGTTCTCTAAAGCTACTGCACCTGCACCTATAGAGAGCCAGGTATAACTAAAAAAAAACAATATTTGTTTTAAAGGATCCCGAAAAAACATTAGAAAATGTCTTATTTGAAAAGGTTTCAATATTGAGTTTTAAAATGTCCTCTATCTATGTTCTAGAATCTAAGAAGCCCACAGAGGTAGGTGTTACTCAGCCTGACTGTACCTCACAATCTGATAGCAATCTGATGGATGCCGATACAGTAATCTGCTGGATTTATAGGTGGAGGGGTGCTGATAAAATGAATATTTTACTACAAAATAGAGCTCTGGAAATATGTACAGTGGGGAGAACATGTTTGATACCATGCTAAAGTTGCCTAAAAAGAGGAATATAAAATCATCATTTGACAATTGATCTTAATGCCTTAATTTAAAAAAATGAGTAAAAACCAAACCGCTAAGGACACCAAATTTATTTGTGATTGAAGAATGTATCGTAAATAAGTAAAATGTTCTGTTGATTTACATTGAGCTCAATGAGCATCAAACTGGTTAATAGGCCTACTGGAAAAAGCACCATGCCCATCTCTAGCTATGGTGAAGGGTATGTGATGATGTGGGGCTATTTTACAGTTTTTTCCAATCGTTTACACACAATTTTGAAAACGGGGCTCTTTTTGTCTAAACACATCACACAATTAACCAAACACAACACCCAATCAGCAGAACATAACAGATTATTAGCGAAATGAAATATTTCTGTCAAAACAATAAACACATTGATAAAACCTTATACTGTTCTCATATCACTAACACATTCTTTGAATGATTCCACACTGTCGCTATCTTATACACACCAACACAATAAATTCAAGACACATCTGTAAAAACCCTCTTCCAATATATGGATCTTATTCAGACATATTGTTTGAGAGCATTAGGACAATTTAGATTACAAAAATATTTTGATGAATCCTCATCAAGCAATGCACAAAACTGATGCTGCAGACAATATTTATTTATTTCACTGTACCATATGTTCAGTTACAGTGACAAGTCAATCAACAGAAAATGGCAAAATTATAGTTCTTACAACTGTAAAATGTAGAAACATAAAAATGTGTACACAAATGAAAGAAAAACTAAGAAAAGAAAAACTAAAGCAACAATACAAACAAGTAACAACAATACGTAATACTCTAATCATCTCTCCGTCTAGCTGGATCAAGCCATGAGAGCTCATCCACATCACAGGCTATGGGTGCCTCTCATTTGGGCTTTTATACATCCTCCCTCGCTCCTCGGGCCTTGATCCTCACTGATCGACATAAAGAATAATGGGCCGAAAAACAATGGGATAGTCTATCCAGTGTTAGTTACAGATCAGTGGGAACGCCCTTCGAGGATAGAGCATAACACACCTGAGTGCTGCGTTTTCAATTTTGCACATGTGTGCTTACACACCTGGTAGATGTGATTATTCAATTTGTTCATTAGTGTGGTCATTGGCAAGCCAGGGCTTTGTAATGAGAAGGAAGTACCTAACAATCTTTATCTGTGTCTAAGGTGTTAAAATGTGTTTTACGTTTTGACATTCACTGTGTGGAATGTTTTGCAAAAAGTGTGAAGCTGAATTTGTGCTTAATGTTGTACTGGTCTGCGCAGGTGTTTTGCTTCTTAAGTGCTAAGTATTGTTAACTGTGTGATAACCTTAATTTTAGTGTGTATACGATTGGAAAAAACTGTAATTCCAAAGGCCAAGGGAACTTTATCAGGATGCATACAGTTTTTCTCAATTGTTTACACACAATTTCTGGTACTTGAGACACAATTCCAATAATATGTAGCTCATGCACCAACCTCCTGAACTGATTCTGCTGAACTATAAGCACAATTTTTGCTTTACACTCAAATTGCCGTTCTAAAACACTACAGGGTCATTCCACGCCAAATCAACCAGAGCCCACGCACTTGCGTCTCAAAAAAATCTGAAAAAAATACCATGTGTGCCTATGTTACCCAAGAGACACTCTGTAAAATGTTTTTGTGCTAAGATCAACACTTTTCAAGTAACAGCCAGTTTTACAGGGGGAGGGGGGTGTCAAATTTGTTCTACCTCTTTTTTTTGTCAAAGTTCACAAGCTCATTGCTCAAGAACTAGAATCTGTAGGAGGCTCAAATTTTGCAGGCTGGTGCATAAATAGGAATAGTATGCAGTAAAATCACCACGAGTAGTCTGGATGATCCTGCATGGTCATAGCAGTCCCTCAAAGTTGATCAACATTTTATTGGAGTTCTTGGCTGGGCTCTGTTTAGGCTTACAGAAGACATATTTTTACTCAACATAGGCTCTTTTCTCTTATTGAGATCAGTCGAAACACTTTCCGAAAAAGCAATGAAGAGAAAAGAAAATCCATCAGGGACTGAACAGCAGACCTCACAAGTTTGAAAAATAATTTTGGATCTCATATTCAGAGCACCCTAACACCTTGTGGGAATATACAAAGATTTTTTTTATATTTTTTTCGTTAATCTGCATTACCTCTTCTTTTTAAAAACACCAATTTGACTTGTCTTATGCGAATCTTTCTTTTTCATTTTCCACCCTAAACATGGACAAAATGCACCATTGAGATCAATATGTTTTGTCCCCACCTTGCAATTTCAGTGATTCAGTGATTTTAGTGGCACCTAGTGGTTACTCTATACAAAACAAATCTCTCAATAGATCTCTATGGTGCATTTTCATGAAGAAAATGTCTTGCTCTCTCAAGGAATACACTGCCATTCAAATTCTAAAGCTAACTGTTCTACCATGCACACTGAGTCATCACATGGGCAAACACCTGTCACACAGTTTTACAATTATCAATCACAGCTTCAGTATACAGTAGTAGTACAGGCAGAGGCAGAGCCAGAGGAGTGAGAGTAAGAGGAGGAGGACGGGGAGGCCAAGGGCCGTAATCTCCGATGAGATCCGAGCCACTAGAACATTGCAGTGCTGCATATCAATACAGTACAGTACCGTACAGTACAAGCTCAATGAGCAGTAGTACAGTATTGCCTGTGGGCTGTTCTGTAGGACTATAAAAATAAAGTATGTTTTAAGTATTTGGAGAAAGTATTCCTACTTCGTATTCCTACACAGTTTACAGTATTTTACTATTTGTTTGGCAGCTGAAGGATTACCAACACAAGGGCTTCTGTCTCCTGAACAGGAAACTGAAATCATGAGCATTGTCCTAGAAGAAAACGCCATAACATGACGGCAAATACAAAGAAAAACTATAGAAAACAATGAGATATTTAAAAATATTGATAGGGTATGCATATCAACTTACTGTATCAGCTTATCTACTGTTTGTAGTACTGTTTGTAGGGTAACACTGAACAAAAAAAGGCCCAAGTCATTAAGATGAATGGAGAAGAAGTGTTTTCAAATCATTGCAGTGTTTTACACTGAGCACACCAGTGTTCAACTGGTCCATATAAATGTCTTGATATATGATGGTTTGTGTGTGTCTCTTGAGAACAAAAGAGCATTTTGAGGAGAAATTACATTCTTTTGAAGGTAAAGTGTCATTTTGCAGGAGAATTGCAGGGTTTTGCCCATTGTGTGTGTTGTTTTGGATTTGTGTGTAGAGTTCTGAGAGTATGAGGCATGTTTTCAAAAAATGTGTGTTAACAATGGAGAAAAACTGTAATATCCTAGATCCATGAAATAGCTGGCCTTTAAAAATAAAAACATATATATATTTTAAAAATCCTCCTGCTCCTAGGGAATTTAACATAGGGGTGAATACTTCCTTCCCTAGCATTTAAGGAAGAACATTTATTTATTTACGATACATTCTTCAATCACAAAGAAAATGTATGTCCATAGTGGTTTGATTTTTACTCATTTTTTGTTTAATTAAGGCATTAAGATCAATTGTCAAATGATGATTTTATATTCCTATTTTTAGGCAACTTTAGCATGGTATCAAATACATGGTCTCCCCACTGTTTGCTGTTGCATATGTGAGAAATTACTTCTGTTTCTTCCTGTATTTGAAGACTTCCCAAGCCTCCCCAAATGCTCCCTGTGCCTGACAAAACTAAACTCTTAATGCATGGGCATGGAGGCTTTCCAACAGAACCCCAGACACCACCAGCATGGAAGGAGTGAGTACCCTCTCTTATCTCCCGTTTACAGCACAAAACAGATACAGTACATGACAGAAGAATGCATCCCTCAAAAAGTAATTATTAGGCAGACAAGGCAAGGCAAAGATAAAATTCAATGTAAAACAAAATGGTGAAACAAGAAAATGGTAAAAGAAATAGTGCAGTAAATGTATTAAAGCAATATAACTTATAGAATTCAAAATATGAATAAAAGATAATTGCAAGTATTCAAATAAATTAAGAAAGAATAAAAACAATAGAACAATTAGATATTTGTGGTGAAAATGAGGTGAAAAAGCAGTTTTTACAGTTCCATTTTTTTCTGATTGCTTAAGCACATTTTTAGTAACTATCTTCACACAAATAAGAAAACCTTTAAACAAATCAGCAAAACATTGTAGTTATCTTGCAAAAGCGAACATACCTTCGTAAAAGGTTTGTTTTCGTATCAAACAGTAAACACAAGCCATCATATTACAGTTTTATACACAAAATCACCATGGTTGATTGGCTGCAGCAGGGCCCATATCAACGCCCTTTACATCTCCGCCCCTCATCAACCTCACTCGGAATAAGAAATGGTCGTATAAACACCTCAGTCGGAATAGAACGTATGCCTACCCCAAACAGACGGCACACCATTTTCAATCGGAATAGTTTCATCAGAATTAATATATATATATATATATATATATTTTTTTTTTTTTTTTAAAGCCCATGTAGCAGCAATACTGAGGGAGTCACATCGGGTGCTGATGCGGAGACGAGCGTTTTTTTCAGTGAATCTCTGATTCTTCTTAGAGATGAAGGATCCTCTTTAGTGGTGGAAGACAAACGATTTAAGTCACTAAACATAGGCTATTCTGATTCTAAAAGTCACCTACTTTATTGGAGTATGAATCTTAAAGAATTATTTGTATTTTGATTATAGCAATTGTCAAAATAGTCATCCTGACTACAGTTGATAACATAAACTGAAACATACTGCAGTGGATGTTATTTAGTTCATTAATGTGTTTACTGTGTTAATGGACTGAGGATGGGAATAGGATTCGGTACTCGATTTCAGATTCGCCAGAATCTTAACCAGTGGATTCGGTATTCGGCCGAACCCCAAAAATCTGGATTCGGTGCATCCCTAATGTTAATTAATTATAACCCCTGTTGAATCCTAATAAACCTGATTCCGCTTAATATGAAAAAGTGTCACTTCAAGGTGAATTTTACTAGGCCTATCTGAATCAGGCTGATGTAGGCCTGTTATTTCCTGTTTCTGTGCAGGTTCATTATTTTGTTATCGACCCCGTAAATCTAGGAATAATGCTGTAGGTCCTATTCTCCTCCACTGCCGGTTAATTTGGGCGATTCCTGAACGCAGTCAATGGCCGCGTTTCCCAGATTCGATCTTTCTTAAGGACTTAAAGGTTGGATACGGAATTCGCAAAACGGCCGGCAGATTTTGAACATATACAACCTCAAGTCCCTCCCACGCACATTCATGCACGAGCGAGAATTCAGATGCGCGAGAGCGAGCCAGGCTAAATTAAATGTCAGCCTGGCGTCTACAGCACTATGAGCTCTAGTCTCCATACAATCGCTCATATCAACTTCCCCAATTACATTCTTTATTCACCTCCAAAGGGTTGTAGGTAATAGTTCCACAAATCAAACAAGGTAGATGATTTTATAGCCTACATTATGGTAAAAGCACCAATTAGGCTACCAGCCCTTTCGTTCAGAAATTCTAAAACAACGATGCATTTTAATACACCAAAATAACATTTGATAAATACCTTCCATTTTTCAGTAGCCACAGATGTGTATATTTGAACAGAATCTGGTTTGGTACTTACCGGGGCGTTTATCTCCTGAAATATCCGTGTTTAGTGCTGGCCCGTTGGTTCGCCTATTCCACTGTAGCTCCAAGCAGTTAAGTTTCGGTTTCATGTTTACAACACTCTTCGAGTCACGCCATGACGGTAAAATGTAATTTTTGCTATAGCTTATTTATAGCGTGGGTGATTGAGTTTCCGTAGGTATCCGCTGTCTTGGTTTGTATAGAAATGAAGTGACACATAGGCCTACAACAAGATGGGAACATAGGGGACATGCAGCAGGCATAGGCAGCAGGCCTAGTTGGTTTCGTTTCAGCACTGGCTCACGGTCACCAGCTTTGAGTATGTGCACGAAGGGTCGCACGTGCTGGGGGGAGGGGTAGGGGGAGGAGGAAGAGGAGGAAGACCGTTAGATTGACGAACGAGCTGTGAATACTATTGGCTGGAGTTTTTCGAGCCCTGCCCGTCCCGCAGATGATTGACGTGTTTAATTTCCATTTCAGTGCTTCCAACTCAGTGGCTGTAAGTGGTAGCCTAGAACGCCCCTAGCGGCAGCAAATGTAATTTGGCTGGCGGGGCAGTCTAGCAACGCTCCGTAGAGCAAGGAGCTGAGAAATGGAAAATAAAAAGCGGGCCAATCACAGCGTGTATAGAGTCAGTGGGTGGGCTTAACATATTGGTGACTGACATGCGACCAGAAGTTGCGACGGTAACGCATCCTGTTATTTGAAAGCAAGAAGATGATTCGTTTAGCGTTATCCTATTGCGTGGAGAGGGAAGGTTACGCATCCTGCTACTTGAAAACAAGAAGATGATTCGTTTAGCGTTATCCTATTACGGGGAGGGAATTTGAAAGACAACTGTTTATCCCACCTCTCCGATTCGTCACATGGTCAAGTCTAGACTACGAGAAGTAGAGAGTGTACAACTTCATAGCAGCGTTTGTATCCCCTCCCCTGCTGTCACCGGCAGCTCTCGCTGCTGCAAGAGGTCATTTGGAGTTGAGCCTAATGAAACTGAGACCGTTGTTGTAGTGAGACCATGAGAGTGAATCAAGACATGACAATACATTTGATTTCCTGGTCCAGGTTAACTTCTGTGGACATGTGACTAGCATGTGACAGTACGCCCACAATAGGCCCACACTTAGTAGCTGATCAACACCAAGAGTTGATTTAAAACAATAAATTAGGTGTTTATTATTATTATTACTATTATTATTATTATTATTATTAGATGGGGGTGCTCTACTGGGGATGATTCTTCATCAGCATTTACACAAAATGAATGTTTTGCATCAAAATAGAGCTCTGGAAATATGTATATTCACATACGTGAGAACTGACTGTTTCCTCCTGTAATTCAAGACTCCCTAAGTCTGCCCCAGTGCTCCCTGTGCTTGATAAAACTACCGTGGGGACCAAACTCTTCCCAACAGACCCTCCGAGTCCACCAACATGGAAGGAGTGAGTAGGACCCTCTCTCCTAGCTCCCAGTTACAGTGCACAAATAGACATGACAGGAGATTGCATGTCAGTTAAGTGCTGAATTTGTGATCCATCAAAAAGATATTATTAGGTGTCTATTATTATATTATCTTATAATAGACGCTATTATCATATACTGTACAATGTTATTATGCATATTATGTATACATTGCAAAAATGACATTGAACCAAGCTATTAATCTTATATTGAAATTAAAAATCAATTTAGTATTATTTTTAGTATAAAGACACTTACCTACAGTAGTGTTCTCTCGCTCATTTGGACTATTCTAGCAATGCAATTTTACTCTTGCTCTCTTTTCTTTTCAAATGCAACTTAAAATCATCAAAGACAGCAAAAGGTAATCACCGAATAATAATACTAATAATAACACATCACACAAATGGCCAGACATTTTAGTTTTTTAGAGTTTTGTGCACAAAAATCTTAGGTTTTTTTTAACTGTACCAATATTTTGATTTCAGATCAACGTAAGAGGTTCATCTTCACCCAGTCGTAAGTACAACAATTGTAGTTAAAATGACCTATAAATTAACAATTCAAAGAAAATCAGAAATGTTCTATTTCACACAATATCCAATGTTAATAATCTCTGTGGTGAGACTAATCCATTTCAGTGTCTGTATACAACTTGTTGTACTACATATTTTGAAAGTTACAGTGATGCAATTCACCATTGAATGAACTATGATTAAGCATTCAAATTAACTCAATTCAATTTCTTAAAATAATGAAATGTAAATGGTCGTTAGCAACAATGACTAATCTGCTTGGATGAATGTCCTTACTGTAGGATCTTTATTGAGTTATTTGAATGTTATTGTGTAAAATGTATGCCTTTGTTTTGTTGTTTCAAATACTATATACATGTAGGCGAGTGCAGATGTATAGTGCAGGCTACTCTTCTTGTCTCACACACACGTGTTAGGACAGCAAGCCTTAGTGGCATGTATTGCATACACAGATTCCTTCTATAGAGATGTGCTCACTCATCATCAAAATGCCAAGGAATGACAGATGTCACTCTCATTGATTTCATGGATGTTACGCCCACAACACACCCATGACTAATTAAGAAATCCACAATGCAGTTGGTAACTGATCACTTATGACTTTTACATGTATTGATTTAATAGACACTGTGTCCAAAGTGACTTACATAACCCTGATTGAGTGCTATCCCAGTATTATCTGGGACAGCACCTAATCAGTCTTGTGACATGTTTTATTCTGTATGGTAATTTGGTTGATCTCATTCATTGCCTGGAATGGCTCTCTCTTCCCATTCCCGTTCTAGGTGTCACTCACAGCTCAATTAACTCTCTTATGCTGGTTGTTTGAGTGATCACTGATCACATTTTTGATGCTCACATCGGTTTTTACCATGAATTCACCTGACATACTCAAAATCTATCTGATAGTATACTGCATTTTAACAGGAAGAATGGTGTCTCTGTCATTGCTCTGCCCATCTGGTATAGCACTATGCAACTTTGGTGGACCATGCAGGAAACATGTAGCCAGTTTAAAACCAGACTCATTCACTTCAGGAATAGAGTCTGGAGACTCACAGTTGGGAAACGTTTCCAACACTGGCATGGTGACGGGCTTTGAAGTCATTGGTCCATCAGCCTAACCAATCGTATTGATGAAGGATTCTTAAAGTTATTAGCTTTGCTACCGTTTACCACAGTTTTGAAATGGTGGCAATAGAAAAACGACACCTTTCCACACAATAGTTGAATAGAAAGCTCTGCCTCCCCCATGACATCATTTGGTTGAATAGGTGTTAATCACAGATCACACCTCAGCTCTACCCTTGCTGATTGACATCTTGTTTGAACAGTCCTGAATCTTTTCTGTCACCTAGGTCCTAAAGGCAGACCGCCACTGTCAACATCACAAAGACTGTCCTTAGATCTTGAGTCCCAGGAGCTATTTGATGCAAGGTATTGTGCTAAATCTTTTGTAACTCTGAAATACCATTTATTTTCTGTAAAAATATAAACAAATAAATGTGATACTAAAATATCACTATAATTGCAACTATTCTACAGACAAATACATCGGAAAGAGGGGAGGCCAGGTAATTTCTTATGTCAGTCTTTACAATAATTTACATTACATTTTGAAAACAAATATGCAATGTAATGTGTATGCAATATACAGTAAATGTGTATGTAAAATGCCTATAACCTTGCAGGTGTATAATGCAGCTTGTTTGCTAATCTAGTTTGTGTGTGTGTGTGTGTGTGTGTGTGTGTGTGTGTGTGCGTGCGTGTGTGTTTGTGTGCAGAGATGCACTCTGTGAAGAGACATCATCATGAGTGGCCTCAAGAAAAAAGTGATATAGATCATTCTAACTTCCATCCTCAAGAGAGGCCTGCAGAGGTATACAACTACCAGTGTTTTAAAATCGTATTAGCACAATTGCCTTTTGCGTTCCCTCGGAATACTTTTTGCGTTCCCTCGCAATACTTTTTGCGTTACCTCGTAATACTTTTGCGTTCCCTCGCAATAATTTGTATGTGTATGTCCATTAAGCCGCATGTTCCGTTTGCGGAGGGGTAGAGAGGGAGCGAGGTTGTGTGTGAGATTCGAGTGGGAGAGAGAGGCATGTTACAGGGACCTGAGCGATGTGAATGTAGGCTATATTGTTATAGAGATCATGAAATAAATCCTCGGATCCAAACCACTGTGCAAGTTATTAACCTGCATGCTGTTGTGAAGGAGAGAGGGTGTTAACCCGAGTTGATTCAAGTAGGCTACCTCGGCCCTAGGAGCAGCCAAATAAGTCTCCCCTGAAATCTCAAACTACGTTCTGAGACATAAAGACAACATTGGGCGCAATACAGTAGGCTAGCCTAGGCTACGTCAGGTTAATGCGCTGTCAACTCTCATGCTGTGCCGAAACAAGCCGTTTTTCTTTAGCAGACGCTTCAGAGTTTTCATGCTTATAATCACATTGTGTCTCACAGACAAATCCGCCAGTATATTGCTGTATGTGAGCCCCAGGTTAAAGTAAAACTTAAAGGAGAATTCCGGTGTGATATTGACTTAAAGTGTGTTGAAACATGATACCGAGTGTGAGCGTTTGTCTCAGAGCTGATCTCGACCTGCCCCCTGCACTCAGAAATCTGCCGCTCGTTAGCCGATGCTAGCAACAGGTTTTGCCTCGGCATCGGCTTAGCCATGCAAATAAATCACTGTTTTACACCATTTATGAGGCTCAAAGTAGCTCCACACTTTATTGGTAGACTTCTGAGGGCCCTGACATTTAAAACAAGACATCGAGAACTTTGAAAAAGCTGGTTTACTTACATGACTGTTTATTCAGGCAGTCACTTCTGAAAGTTTTCCGTTCGCCGCCATCTTGAATTTAGTCACGTGACTGATTCGTGACTGTTTCACGTCACAGCTATTAGGCGCGTTCAAGTTCAACTCCAAATGACCTCTTGCAGCAGCGAGAGCTGCCGGTGGCAGCAGGGGAGGGGATACAAACGCTGCTATGAAGTTGTACACTCTCTACTTCCTGTAGTCTAGACTTGACCATGTGACGAAACACAAGGCACAGACCCGCACGGACCCTTGTGGATATGAAGAGGCATCTAAACACCTGCACATACGTCAGGGATGTAAAAGCCAATTGGGGCAAAGTCCTGACGTCATGAAGGCAGGTCTAGGCTCCGCTGTGCTCCGCAGTAGCTAGAAGGTGGCTGCGCCGCTGCTGAGCAGCCGCCTGGCCACACCTTGCTGGTTAAGTTGAGGCCATGTGATACCGACTGCTGAGTCGAAAATACACCCATCTAGACCAACGTGGACAGATTTTTAACGGGGTGCATCTTGTGCTGCGCAGTTTTTGTGCTGCGCAGCCATCTTGAACGCGCCTATAGTTCCGCTCCGGCTCGTCACGTGACTAAATTCAAGACGTGAACTAGTCATGAATCAGTCACGTGACTAAATTCAAGATGGCGGCGAATGGAAACCAGGAACCAGTGCTTTTTAAAAGTTCTCGATGTCTTGTTTTAAAAGTCAGGACCCTCAGAAGTCTACCAATAAAGTGTGGTGCAATATAAACGAAAATGATAGTAGCAGTGGTATAAGCAGGATAATCAACTCCGCGCCGTGCATTTACTTGGAAAATAATGCACTTATCGAAGTGTAAAGGCCGCTACGCCTGCGGCGTCTGGACCTCATTACCACTTCGAACGTGCATTATTTTCCTAGTAAACGCACAGCGCGTCGTTGATTATCCCTTACGTATGGAGCCCAAGTTGACAGGAACACATACAAGTTATCGCCAGGGAACGAAAAAGTTATTGTGAGGGAACGCAAAAAGTATTGCGAGGGAACGCAAAAAGTATTGAGGGAACGCAAAACTATTGTGAGGGAACGCAAAGTGTGCAAAGAACGCAAAGGGAACGCAAAAGTGCACTTAAAAAATGTTCACCCACCTGACCCTTCCCGGGCTCCGTATGATACCAACATCAAAGCATTTTTAATGAGAGAAAAAACCCATTAACAAACATGTATTCTTAAGAGACAAAGGATACAAACAACAATGTACCTACTAGACTATGTTTATTTCAGAAAATTGGTGTGGTATATCGTTACTTACTGAGATATGATATTGAAGGGGGAAAAAACATACCATTGTTGTGTGTCTCTCTTCAGATGTCAGACTGGTATGTGGGTTCCTTTTCCCGAGTGGAGGCTGAACATGCTCTTCATCTGGTCAACAGGGTAAATGTAACATCCTCCTGACAGGCTGCACTGTTCTGGCATCAAAACACTCACTTGTCATATATGAGTGTGCAATGTCATCAGTGTAATTAAAATGTGTTTTATTAGCCAAGTCCAGTGTGTTCAGCTATCAGTCATTAGTTCATTTCGAAAGCTCAGTTAAGCATGGGGCACCTGATTGTAAGATTGTGAATGGTTTACGCTAACTGGCTTGAATTTAGGAAATGGACAGTGCTATGCAGGTTGGAAATGATTTAGGTCAATGTCAAAGGTTGTTTGGACACATCACAGTCTCTGTGCTCTATCGACAGGAGGGAGCCTTCTTGGTTCGAGACTGCTCTAAGAGCACTCCCCAGGAGCCCCTGGTGCTGGCAGTGTTTTATAAGCACCGAGTGTACAACATCCAGATCCGCTACAGTGAAGGCACCAGCAAGTTCACTCTGGGCACAGGACTGAGGACCAACGACGTAAGTGAGCTGAAGCTGTTGACAGAGTCAGGTGGTTTAATTCATGGGAATTCTGTGTACATTTGGTCATATAACACAAAATGAAAGTGTGTGTGTGTGTGTGTGTGTGTGTGTGTGTGTGTGTGTGTGTGTGTGTGTGTGTGTGTGTGTGCAAAACATCGTTTGATGTTTACTCCCAGTCACAGTTTTTAACCAAATGTGTTCTATTAAGCTAATCAAATATCGGCCGAGACTAACTTTTAGTAAGGGAAAATGACAGCTCATAAGATAAGAAAAAAGCTCCGGTGCTATTGCTATGAGTGACGTCAATTCTCATGCACAAGCTTGCTTGCAGTGACCACTGTGATTGGCTGATGAACAACAGGTCTGTCATGACACACATGCCCTAAATGCCTACTACCAAAGCAAAAGAAATATACATAAAGACAAGCTGCCCTATGGCTAGTGTATTCACAATGGTTTTAATGCATATTTGTGCTGACACGGTAGCATTGACATTGATTGATTGAAGATGAGTTAATGTAACATTGGAACATTGATTGGTTTCGGTTATTGTTATTTCAAGCTGCACAATTATTGCCTTGCAGGCACACGTGTGTGTGTGTGTGTGTGTGTGTGTGTGTGTGTGTGTGTGTGTGTGTGTGTGTGTGTGTGTGTGTGTGTGTGTGCGTGTGTGTGTGTATGTAATGTCATGTCATGTCATGACAGGACAACATTTATCTCTGTGACTATCACAGACAAACGACAGAAGAATGAGCTCAGGACACATGGGCTCCTTATCAGATTTTGTGTATTGTTCTCAGAAATGTCAATGCCTAAAGCCAATTGTAAATATGTGTGCGTGTTAGTTAAACATGTCATCTCATTCAAGCGACTGAGTGCCTGGGTAAACCTGTTTTACCACAGTGTAACAACCTTGCATGCTTGTGTTGCATGCTTGCATGCTCCTTTCAACCATGTCCTTGCCGACATGAATTGGTATAGTGTTAAGATATGAAATGTCCCACCAATAATAGACCTATAGCATTGACTGTAGGTACACCTTTTTAAGTTTAGTTTGTGATTAAATCAGCAAATTATTATTTTAGTAATGAGTATATCACTATCGTAGTAATATTGGCTATCGTAGCTTAACATTTGATGTCTTTGTTTTGGAGAGCACATGAGTAGTTAAATAGGGGTGCAGGGAAGGCAGGCAGTCCCCCTCAAAATATATCATGATTTCGGCCTTGAAGCATGTATAGACCTCCCATATTACTGGTTAAGCATATAGACCTCCCAGATGACATTACTGTTTTTTTTTCCCATTGTCAAGTGATTCTTTGAATATAATATTATTTTATTAAGTTACTTTACTCAAGATATTCACAACTGATTATATGCTAGCTAGACATTGTGCATTGTGTCTCAGTAGGGATTAGTCATTCACGCATTGTCCTTATATTTATGGAAATCTGAACTGTTTGTTTACTCTAACAGGCTTTCGATAATGTAGCTGACATCATCAAATTCCATTCTATTTTTCCAATCGCTCTGATTGATGGAAGAAACCCGCATGAAGACGAGAAAAGAACATGTGTTCTTCTGTACTCCGTCACCAGAAAAGACATACTTCAGCTGCTGGGAATGGACACATAGAGACTCAGCAAGGCAGCTTCAAATGAACACTTAACAACTGAAAAACATGATCAGTAATTAATGATCAAAGATACAGTATATTGGCAAATACACTGTGAGATTGTAAAATCCCTTTGTCATGAACTTGTTTGCTCATTTTTTAGTGGAAAATGTCTTCAATTCCTCATTACTAATTGTTCTCTGCCTTGGTTATGCAAGGAAATGAGGCTGAATGTCCACTCTCTGTTGTAAATGAAGGGAAATTTGTATAATAAATAGGCATAATAAAAAGTTGGGGGATTTACATATTCTTATACCAGTGCTTTTCAGTGTAGTTATGGCTTGTAGTTGTTGCCTTTGCGAGTTATAGTTCGTCAGGTGTAAGGGCAAGGTAAGGTTGGCAAAGATTATGTTTTATGTTATATGGATCAATGATTGCCTCATAATCACTGCTTTTCACATGCAATTATTCAATTATACACTGTAACAAATACAAAAGAACCAGTTTTATTTACATTGTAATAAAGTACATACTGACACGGACATGGCAAGACGGTTACTTAACACATTGTGAGTCTCGGGTGCAATACAGAAGGTTTCAATGTTTTGGTCAGGTATTTTAAATTTCAGATGAAAACTGACTCTGTAATACGATCTCTAAAGAAAAAAAAAGCTCAACATCAATGGAGACCTGCTTCAACAACACCTGCAAGTTTGCCCTGTGTCTCATCACCTTAAAACTTTCTTCATTGATATACAGTATGCTTAAAATGACACCATTCTACTCATGGTCATATAACAAGCAGCAAAATAGACTTCTTTCACTTGTTTGTCCACCATTCTAATACTTAACTTAACTTAACACTAACAGCCATGCAAACAGAAAGGTGAGGGCAGGACATTGACTGGCGATTTTTAAGGTAAGGTACACTTTATTGTCCCCAGAGGAAACTATGGGTGCCTCTAATAAATCTTTTTATCTATCCTCCCTTCCTTCCTTCCTCAGCCCTCCGCCTCGATCCCGCTGATCTATAAAGAACACTGGATAGAGTATCCTATTGTTGCCACCCCATCATTCTTTATCTAGATCAGTGAGAAGAGGACAGAGGAAGGAAGGGAGGATAGATAAAAAGACCTACAGGCTCAGAGATGTTCGTGACTTATGCCATTGTTACTCTCAAGCCAAAAATACCCTGGAAATCAGAGGGTTCTCGCGAGAGCACAAGTTGAATTGTGTCCAGAAGATACTCTGGCCACGAGCAATGATGCATGTTACGTTTACGCAACCATCTGCAGTAACCAACCAAATCAGATCAAATCAAATCAAATGGTCGTAGTATTATCCAATTGCGTCAAAGTCCAGAATCAGTCAGACTAAACATTGGTTGTGTTATCCAATTGCGTGCAGTGAGGTCTTCTAATGCATGCTTGGTGCCGCCCCTCGAGTTGGGCCATTTTCATTATTCGTGGCCAGATCCTTTATCTGAAAGATTTCAGGTTCTGGTTTACTACCAGGCTAAATTGATCCATTGGACTCAAACAAACACACTGAATGAAAACTTCCAATTCAAGTAATAATCGAGCTATTCAGATTGGACAGTGTAGAAAGTTGCATTATTTATCCGGTTCAACTTCTGCATGGGCAGACAACACTCAAAAAGTGCAATCCAGAGGCAACACTACAGCGAACGTTAGAGCACAACATAAGAGAGGGACACTACACATCAGAGTAATAACGCTATCATCAATACAAAATGATTTATTTAAGTCATATAAAATAACACCTTAAAATTGTCTGCCATTTGCTTTATCAAGACTTTAAAAACTTTAACTTGACTTTTTTTTACATACTGTAAAGAGATATGTACACATGGCTGTAATTCACAGGTTCTTAAACCTGAAGCCCAGTGTCTTCACACCTAATGTAGGTGAAAATGGTCAGACTCATAAAATCAGCTTGTCAGAAATCCCTTCAGCCAACAGCTCAGTAACTTGGTACTGGTTACCCTGGACTTTTTTAAACTTCATTTTTAATGACGGGGACCTCACAAATTCTGGTACAATTCTGTGAGTGTCTCTAGAAAAGACAATGCGCAGTGGGGCGATTCCTCTGTCTACTGGTGACTGTAGGCCTCTTCCTAACCTCAGAGCCAGTGGGTGTGGATGGTTGAGGACAACCACTGGCTGGTTGGGGCCTGGGCATTTCACAGGCTGATCGTCCTTTACAGGAGTCAGACAAAGTCTTTGTGAGATCACAATGCCACTGAGCTTCCGGCGTTTAGCAGACATCTTCTCTTTCTGTTGCCTCTCTTCTGGAAAAATGAATGGCTCAACGTTTGTCTGAGTCGGTGGTGTTACCAGTGCTTCAAAGATATCGCATGAGTCATTCTCGGACTCACACTTTTTCCTTTTCAGGCGAAGCTTGAGAACTTCGTGACAGGCCTGCTGGTGGACAGAGATGTTCTGATAATTGGAGGCACAGGACAGGACTGGTCTTGCTGTAAAAGTGTCATTCTCTGTGTGCTTTTCTGATTGTCTCTCAGGTTGAGAAGGTGGGAGATGCTTATCTGAAATCCTTACTAAAGACACTTTTGGAACCAGTGTGAATAGCTGCTCATACGATTTCTGTTCAGAACTACTAACATGTGCCTCACAGTTTGTTCTTCCTTTGGCTTCAGTGTCAGGCAGATATAAACATGTTTGTGGTTGTCTATGAGTTGGGTGTGGCTCTGCTGGTTTACATCCAGTGAAATCCAAACTGGAATTTGAGTCTGTAGCAGTACTGGGTGTGTCAGTTTGATTACTCTTCACCAACACTTGAGTTGGTGACGCCCAGGCAGGCCTTTCAATGTGTGTATTCAGTTTGTGTCTGTTATTTTCATTCTCTGGCCTGTCCATAGGCCTCGCTTTGGCTGGTGGCGTTGCATAATCCCCCTCTTGCCGCAAATACTGGCTTAATGTTTCTCCAACTGACGACTGACCTGGAACCAAGAGGTTATCGGCACAATCCTCAGCAGATGTGTAGGTCTCATAGTTGTTTACACCAATACCATGTGTCGGCCTTCTCTCAACTACACGTGGAAACTCTTCACTCTTCGGACTATATTCCAGTGAATATACAGATAAGATTACAGGCAAGCCCTCAGCTTCCCTTACCTCGCCATTACAGTCTCTATGCATCTCCACTGAGGTTTCAGGAACCTTGCTGTCTCTGAGAAGTCCACCAGAGGTTGAACTTTTGTTGCTAGCAAAAGGCAGCTTATTATGAGAAAGTAAAGAATGTGAGGAATTTCTCTGTCGGAGTGCAGCAGTTGGGAGACGAGTAGTTATGCTTACAGAGTTAGCCTGTGATCCACACCCTTTATTCAACTCTTGTGACACAGGTGCAAGAAAACAGTCATGTTCAAGTGGTTCTTCTTTCACATTAACCCTAATGTCAGAGTGTGTTTTCAAAGTGGCGATGGGTGCACTGGATGTTTTAAGAAAACTAGGTTTTGAAATAGGAGTCTGACCTGAGTCCATCTTTGGACAAGTCTCCATCTCACTCAGCCTTTTATCCCTATACACAACTTCCTTGAAGGTTGTACTTGGAGCAGCAGGTGGTGCAGGAATCGGAGCAGCAACTGCAGCATTTGAGGCGTTCTTATCTGAACGTCCTACAGACTGCTGTGGCACGATCCTAAACTGCAACTCCTGGGTGCCGTTAACAGTTTTCACTTCGACCAACTCCACCAGGCTACCTGGGGGGATGCTGATCTCCTCTGGGTAAGAAACAGTCAGAGTACGGTCGTGGTGAATTGGCTGGTTCAATGGCTCCAGCAGCTCCACCTGGACAGGTGATACCACCTCAGGCTTACTGATTATATGAGGGAGACATTTCCCCTGAAGGGCTAAAGGTTGCAGGAAAGACTCTGAAGTTTTACTCCCGATCTGGCATTCTGTGTTTCGGTTTTGGGGATTTAGTGATTGGCCCACTGTGTTGGCAGTCCTGTTTGTTAAACGACCTAATGAGGCTATTGCAGAAGCTAGGGGCCTATTTGAAGTCAGAGTAATCATCTTTCCTGGCACATTAGAAACTGCACCTAGAGTTGGTCTGGTGGTCTGATTTGACAAAACCGTCATTTTTGAAGGACCTAAAAGGGCCTGACTCATACTTATAGGAATTGTGTTTGATGATGACCCAACACAAGCCTGATTTGCAACACTATTATTAAACACATACGATGGTTTTGGACCAATTCCTGTTGAACGCTGTTGACTTTTCCGTAGGATGTTTGGAGGTGTTCTGCCAGTTGAGTGTTTCAGTGTGGTTGAAGTATTAGGTGTACCCAAATGTAGTGACTGTCTGGGGATAGCACTAAACCCATTTGTAGCAACATTGGATGCTGGAAGATTTCTGTTGGTTATATTGGGAATCATGTCCACTGATCTCTGCAGAGTTTTCCGTAGGATTATTGGAGGTGTTCGGTGATCTGAGTAATTTGATGTGTTTGGAGTAGTAGGAGTAGCTGTATATATGGCTTGACTAGGGATAACACTATACACATCTGGGGCAATACCTGTGGAATGTTTCAAGCTTGTGAGGACTTTGCCTGTATAAGATTTTGGTTGATTTCCCACTGGAAGATTGATGTTCGCTGCATTGCCATTAGCGTTATTTGCTGCATTAGGAATCCTAATTGGAGTTATACTGATAATCTGGTTTGGTCCACCAGCAGAATTCAGATTTGTTGACACACACTCTGTTTTTGAAGTAACACCAACATACTGGCTCTGTGGATTGAGAAATTTGTTTGATGTGACTTGCTGGCTCAACATACTGCCCAAATGGCTTGTGCTGTTCCTCTGTGGCTGACTCACTGTCAAAGGCATCCAATTTGGCACCATATCAAAAGCCTGACTAGATGCTTTAGCTGTCTGTTCAGTGACATCTATAAAAGTTGGCAGTCCTACTTTGGGAACAGATGCTATAGACACATCTCCCATTATTAGAACATTCTGCGTTCCGTCCTGATAAGGACCCACTTTCTTCTTGGCATGTACTCGTTGGACATGCTTCACCACATAGTCTCGTCTCACCGCGCCATAGCTGCAGAAGTCACACTTGAATGGGAACTTTCCGGAGTGTTGCACGGCATGCCGCTGAGACTCCACTTTAGTATATGAGATGTGGCCACACATGTTACAAGTAAAGGTGACCCCTGCATGCTGAGCCAAGTGTCGCTCAAAGAGGTCATGGTCCTTGGTGGAAAAGCGACATTTGGAGCAGAACAGCTTATGGCTGCTTGTCTGCGAAGGTCCTTGGTTTGTTATGCCAACCAGTGAAATGAGAACATTTGAATGTTGACTCTGTGGAGGCTGCATGTTTTGAGCAGTCATGTATATATCCCCACGTAATCCTTGTGCCCTGAGGAGTCGGCAGCCTTGAAGTCACATATTCCAAAGAGTTTTAGGTCAGGAATCTTCTGGATATCCAGTGGGTTGAAATGGATGGTTAAGCTTCATCCTTCAATCAATCTGAAACAGAAATACAAAATAATAGCTGAATATAATGAAGGAAACAGAATAGTAACTGTGCTAGCAGTTGTATTACAGTTTTTTGATTTCAAAATCGTCTTCGGTGCTGCAATTTCTTTTTAGACGTAAGAATTGGCCAATGGGAATGTTTTTAATCAATCTCTTAGGGTGGTGACTGTCTGCTCTGAGGAGCGTATTCCTACTTAAAGGTTTGCGGTAGATGGTTGTCTCCAGGTTCCCTTTGTCATTTTTACGTATAGTTAAAGGGATAGTTCGGGTTTTAAGACACGAAGTTATATGGGTTCCCTGTCAGCAACGTTGTGCATCAGCACTGACTTACCCCCCGACAGTGTCCTGTGAGCCGAGATCCAGCCGGTTTTTGATCGTTTTTGATGCCGGACTATTTTCTTCAGCAGGTTTCTGGGGTCACGAAAGTAAAGTGTTTTTCTTCTCAAAACCATATGCGTTCAACAGAGTGATATATTTGCACCACAAAAACGTTGTCCAGCTGTCAGTAGCGCGCAGTGATAGGAATCGCGAAAAATAAGTAAGTGATAACGAGGTTTGAATTTTTCCTGGACAACGTTTTTGTGGTGCAAATATATCACTCTTTTGAACGCATATGGTTTTGAGAAGAAAAACACTTTACTTTCGTGACCCCAGAAACTTGCCGGACTACTTTCTTCACCATCAAAAACCGGCTGGATCTCGGCTCACAGGACGCTGTTGCGGGGTAAGTCAGTGCTGATGCACAACGTTGCTGACGGGGAACCCATATAACTTTGTGTCTTAAAACCCGAACTATCCCTTTAAGTCTAGGAAATCTACCTTTTCCATAGAATGCTCACTCGTGAATTTCAGGAAAGGGGTGGTGTAATTAATATAGTCCATAAAGAGGTTCAACTCTGTTTGATTCCCAGTCCAAATAAAAAACACATTGTCTATGTATCTCTTCAGGGTTTCCCGCAGCGCTTTCCTGCTAAGGCGGCCGCCTTAACAACACAGGGCTGCCGCCTTAACTAGCGTCTTCAAGAAATAAATAAATAAATAACTATATTATGTATAGTGATATTCGCCGTATTACTCTGTCATGTTTTCTCCATGTCATTCCAAACCGTAGCCGCTAGTCTCCCTTCTCTGTAGAACGCATAAAGAAAAGAAACTTTTTCAAATCGAGTTGGCCTATGCGCACAGGCGACGCGCTCATTCAGCATGAGTATTTGATATCAGGTCAGGTGCCACTGCCACGCATATCTCAGAGTGACTGCGAACACAAATAGCCTAAACCTTGCTAGATTTGACGACTCTCACAGGAATGGTTCTCCGTTGAATCTACCAAATGTGTGGGATGAGCGGCATAACACTTTTGAGCGCTTTATCTTTTTTTTTTAATCACTCGTCTACTATGAATGCATAGCCCACTGCATCTTGTAATTTGTTGTGACAAACACTTGTGCCATCTAGCCTACAGCTAACAACAACTTGTGACGGCTATTCATTCACGTGTTGTACAATACTGAAATTGTCTGAGGTTTACACAGGCTAGTTTAAACTTTAAACATAGCCTCTTGTCTCCCATGCCAGTTTCATTCATCCCGACCGGGCGGGACGCACGTTTCCGTTTTGTAGAAATAATTCCTGAATGTTTTTGTTCAGAGCTGAACATGCAACTGTATTTGACAGATGACAGATTTGGTTGCTAGTGACAAAATATTAGCGTTCAATGCGGTACGATCTCGCTAATTATGTTTTTAAAAGCATTAAAAACGTTCCGGCTCTCTTAGGCTATATGAGCAACAGGCACAAATACAGCTCCAATCAAAGAATTGCAGCTTTAGGCTACTAAATCACAATTCACTAACTTTACCATACTTTACCATACAGTCGCAATGTTACATGTTCATACAGTTTCATCTTTATTTCATGATATATTCTAAAATATCCACCATTACAAATATTCTTGGTTTTAATAGAATATTATAATATTGACTGGCTTTAAAATATATCCTATGGTGCTATGCTGAGCAGTGCAAAGGTTTTGAAAGATACAAAAGGCCCTGCATTGGAGTTATAAACTTACACTTTTAAGGTATAATATTGTCTAAATTGTGTTAATGATGTTTAATTGGTTGCTGATTCAATTAAATCTGATACAATGAATGTGAAATCCAGGTATATTGCTGTCATTAGTGTCAAAATTCAACATTTTCAACATGCTGACAGCCTACTAATTTTTTACTTCAGCTGACCTCCTTGTCTTTAAGTAAATCAGAAAAGAAGTTATTTAGATAAGTGTGTGCTAGACTGCTCCTGTAGCCAACAATCCCCTCTCTACCCTTTGGGAATTGAACTGTTATATGATCCTTGGTGATGTAAATTATGAAAACCCCTTTATTTGGTTGGTCTTGATGTGGCCTTGACTCCTTTAAGACTCGGTCTCGACTCAGACTTGCTTCCTAAAAGACTCGGTCGTTGTCACTCGGTCTCGGCTGCAGTTCAACCAACGGTCTCGACCCCCCCCCCTCCCCCAAAGGGGATTGTATATAAACTTTTCTTCCCATAGTCCCATCACCAGACAAGACGATTTTGAAATCAAGGCCGTGGAAATGGCTGATAGATTCAAAGAGCGCGGCTATGCCGAAGTCGACATCTCCGCAGCCTATCAGCGAGCCAAATCCAACCACAGGACACACCTCTTGGAGAAATCTAGGTGAGCTTCAGCTCCTCGTCTCTGCTTCTCCACTGAATTCTCAGAATGTGGTGGCGAAATTAAACACATAATCAAAAAACACTGGCATGTCTTACAAAAAGACCCATCTCTAAAAGACATTTGTGACCATTCAAAGCGAAATCAGTCGTTTTGCGCACAACATTATTTTGAGAAAATCAACAATAACAAACTTCAGGGTTAAAATGTTGAATTTCACATTTTCGCATAATTCGACTGTATACAGTCTACAGTTTCATATCGTGAACGCATTTCACGGAAAAACATTCGTTTTGACTGTTAAACCCGGCGAAGATTCAACACATTTGCTGTCATTCCCGCCGCTTAAAAAGGTGATTTCTCCTCTTCTGGCATATCGTGACAGGAGAACCATGTCAACTTTGGATGTGGTTATCTTAGCGATCGTTTGTGTAATACCCTCGATATACATATCGTTGGAAAGCTTAGTTTATGGCCGTTCACGTGAGCACAATAACTTAATTTAATAAATGTTACCGAAACGACTGGTTCCGCTTTACAGGGTCACATTTGTGCAGAACCCCCCTTGATTTTGTTTAAGCGATCCCGTTCACTAAGAGACAGATTGGTCCACACTTATACGAGCCCTCCTAAGCAACGAACTTGGTTATCATTACCACCTAAAGGTTTCTACCGGTGCGGTCGGTGCACCCACTTCAAACTCGAATGACACAAAGTACTTTTCGCATCCACATACTGGCAAACGATACAACATAAATACTTACAATTAATTGTAATTCTACTCATGTGTACATCTTGAAATGTCCTTGTGGATTGATTTATGTGGGGCAAACCAAACGTCCACTCAAACAGCGGATTGCTGAGCATAAGGCCGCGATACGGAAACAGAATATGGATTATGCAATAGCGCGCCACTATGTCCTAGCTAGCCACGGCTCTTGCGCTACATTAAAATTCTGGGGGATTGACAAAATAATGCCTCAGCAACGAGGGGGAGACATTATTAAAAAGTTACTCCAAAGAGAAGCCTTCTGGATCCACACACTCAACACAGTTGAGCCCGATGGTCTGAACGAAGAATTATGTCTGTCCTGTTTTCTCTGGTTTGCCATCTTGAATGAATTTATTTTCACTTTGTTATTCTTAATTTCACACTGACTAAAGTTGTATTTAATGCCCATCTTGTTTTCGATGAGTGCTCCCACTGGTTAATTGCTGGTTATACCCACCCCTCACTACTAACCAATGTCTTGGAGAGAGGTCTTTATTAACTGTGTAATGACACCAGTATCGTTTGACTCTGAAGAAGACACAGTGCGTCGAAACGTCAGTCGTTTGTGCACCACAATAAAAAAATTAAAAAAAGTGGTGTATGGATGCTATACTGAATGGATGGTAGTGAAGCACAGCACACATGAATTTCTGAACTAAGAAGAGTCAAAAAATGCACTTGCCTTTCAAACTGATAAGACATTGTCAATGGCTATTTATTTGAGCTAGCTTGTGTAACCTGAACCAGGCATAACTGCTAGCCATAGCCAAGGTCTAGCCTATTTTATCCTGGCTGTAGATAAAGCAGGATATGTTTTCCCCAATATTTTACTAAATTAGTAAATAAATGCTGAAGCAACGACAGAGGCTATTGACATTTGAAAGAACAGTGTGCACAGTCTGAAAGCCCATTCCATACTCTTTCTGGATCATCCAAATTGATTATGTTTCAGTTTTGTGTTACAATACTTCCAACAAAAAAGCAATATAGACACCTCTTAATTACTTTTTCAAAAACAGCTTAAACACTTCTGTAGAGAGACATAACCATTTGCCAAACATTTTGTTTATAAATTGTGTAATGGGGCACCCAATGTGGGGATGTGAAAAACATCTGCAATTTTTCTTCTGATTTTACAAAATTGAAACACAGTCAGTGTCAACACATAAGGCTTACGGATGAATATGTGGAATCTATACGTAGCAATCATTATTCACAGAAAAATTGAAGTCTTTAGCTTGAAAACTTTTTGAGACAGTGACATCTGAACTTTGCTGCAGATTTAGATGAGGGTGCCAATGTGCCAAAAATCAGAAGGGGGTTACCATGTTCAAAAATGTTTTTCTCTGGATGTATTAGGTATACCAATCTAACATTTTGGCTAAGTTAGTTTAAATTGTTACTCTTTAGATGGTAAAAGTTTGAAGCAAATCTGAGATGGTCAAGCAGAAATTTTCTCTAAAATCCGTTGAATTGAGGTGGAATGACCCAGCATCATACTTGACACTGCAATGTCGATTAGTAACATTCTGTGTTGCCTTCATGTATTTAGAACTAGGCCTACTGCCGACATGAGCAATATGCTGTTTCACATTGTAGTGGCGCTCAACCTTATTCCAGCCCTCCAGAGTGCGTAGCTGAAAAAGTGCTTAAGCCATGGCAGAATGCGCGCAAGAGTTGCATACAGTGATCCCTCGTTTATCGCGGGGGTTACGTTCCAAAAATAACCCGTGAAAAGTGAAATCCGCGAAGTAGCAGCTTTATGTTTTTTTACAATTATCATTATAGAAATAATTATTCGGAGTGTCTATTTGCACCCCGGGGGCAAATAGCCTAGGCCCCATAGCTGAGCTATTTACACACTGTGACGTAACAACAAAAGAAACGGACCATCTTGGCAGGAGATGTCCTATCTAAGTCCTAAATCTAACAATTTAGGATTATTAAAACAATATTTTAGATGGGAAAGTGGTGCTAAATTTCCACAAAGTTTGCTCAGTGAACGGGTAAAACCGTCCATTTGTCAGCGAAATCAAGAAATGCGATCTATTAGTTTGTTTACCGTTACCTAGCAATCACATTTTAAATGCAATATCTCCCGCTTTTACAGAACGGGCTGTAGTGTAGTGGGTATGTGATCGGACTTCGGCCCAGGGTTTCATGGTTCGAATCTCTGCATAGGTGATGCCTTTTTTTTATGGTACGAACGATTCTCTCTTTTCTTAGATGACGTTACCTCGCGGCAAATAAGAGCTTGTGCTTTTTGAACCTGTCAAAGATAAACTAGTTTTATTTCAGTTTTGTACAGTTGAGTAGAAGTCAACAGTGGCAGCGCTGCCTTGAAGACAACTCAGAAAATAACTCTCTGAACTGCCTTTGATCAAGCTACCACATGACCACTCATCAGCCTAATATTTGTATAATCACTTCCATATATTGTAAGTTACCCAGACATGGCGAAACAGCTATAAACTGTAGAGCTGGTAAATAGCCTACAGGCCTATAGACAGTGTACAAGTACATGGATGTTAGACATCGGGTGTAAATAGCATTGTTGATTAGACACACCCGGGTGTAAACAGTAATGTTGATTATTTGCACCCGGGTGTAAATAGTATTGTGGATTATTTGCACCCGGGTGTAAATAGTATTGTTGATTATTTGCACCCGGGTGTAAATAGTGAGTGTCTATTTTAAGGGTGTCACAATCTCGATTTTAAATTGAAATCGATCGAAATTACATCTCAATCTCGAACTTCGAACTGAAAAGTAGAATTGACGATGCAGCCACACCCCCAACGTGACGTCCAGCATGTATGCCCAAAACGCAAAACCACACACGTGCAGCATCAACACTCCTCTAATTTTAGGCTGCAGCCAGTTAAAAAAATGCACATCAACCTCTTGTTACTCTGAAATCACGGGTGTGGAAGCATTTTTGCGTTCATTCACGTCAGTTAGCCTAACACCAATTTAGCCTTCTCAACTTAGCAAGTAAAAAAACTATTTAGTTAGCCTACAGTTCAAAATGACTTTAAGGGCGCTTTCACACCACTAATTCGATTATTTGGTCCGCTTCAGGCAGTGAAATTGTTATTATGTAGCATATAGACTCCAGTGAGGTCCGCTTTCACACCAGAAAACGAACCAAAATTAGTCTGATTGATTTTTTTCTCAATGTTTATCTTCCGGTAGAAATCGGCGCCAATTTTGACTCACTATTTTGACCTACAGTCTATGGTTTGGACCCCAGTTCGCGTTCTCACCAGAGGGACCGCACCAGAGGTCTACTTTTGGTAGGGAGTCAAGCGGACCGAGACCTCCTCTTTTTGCAGGTCTCGGTCCGCTTGTTTTGGTGCGCACCCGAGTGCGATTAATGCTTTCACACCAACGAAAACGGACCGAACTAAGAGGTTTTGGTACGAATGGACCGTTTGGTGCGCACCAAACGATGTTGGTGTGAAAACACCCTAAGGCTTAAAATGCACATTGATCAGTACTTATTCCATTAACACTAACCTTGGGTCTCTTCAGAGTGTCTTCAGAGTGTGCACAAACATTCAAAGTATCATTCTGTGTTGCTTCATTTCACTATGTTCACATGTCTATGTTTGACGTTTTTTTTTTGTTTACAACCTCACGGATGGAACGGTTTCAAAATAAAAATTCCTTTCAAAATAAAAGCCCCCTGAAACAGAATAGGAAGAGGGCAAAAAATGAATATAATAATAATAATAATAATGACACATAGAATGCATTAATAAAAAAAGATCGAAAATCGAATCGAATTGTGGCTTTAAAATCGAAAATTAAATCGAATCGAGGATTTGGAAAATCGTGACACCCCTAGTCTATTTGCACCCCTGGTTTTTGCACCCCTGGTGCAAATAGCCTTGACCACATAGCTGAGCTATTTACACCCTGTGACGTAACAACAAAATAGTATTATTGACTATGGACATCTGGGTGTAAATAGTATTACTGACTATGGACACCTGGGTGTAAATAGTATTATTGACTATGGACACCTGGGTGTAAATAGCAACAATGGCTATTTGCCCTATGCATGAATAACAGTGTAACAGTGATCGCTCTTTACAAATACCGGGTGCAAATAGCATCTGCCATTATAGACACCCCGGGTGTAAATAGTAATGGGGTCATTCCGTGTCAAATCACCCAGTGCCGGAAAGTGACCCTCTCAGAAGAAATCTGAAATAAATCACAGGTGTTTGTAGACTAGACCTATGCACAAATCTGAAATAGTATACCTGGATCACTAATGGTTTAAAATCTACAGCCCTTTGAAGCTTCAAGTCATTTTAAGCATTGTGGTGAACAATCCTTTTTGGTCAACTTGCAACGTTATTGGTTCTTTTGGTATTTCACACACATCAGTGAAACTATGTGAATGGAAGCACATTTTCCTGTTGAATTAAGAAATCTAATCAGATGAGACGTGTCTTGTGTAATTTCCCCTCTGCAAAGCTCTGAAAATGGCTATAAATTCATTATGTGAAAAGACATCATCACTTTTGAAGGCTTCTCATTCGAAAGGTATGTGCCACAAATTTCATCAGGTTTCTTTCCCACTCATATGTAAGGGATAACGGCCGACGAGGTGACCGGTTCGATGGAAATAATGGCTAGGTGGA
Organism: Sardina pilchardus; assembly: GCF_963854185.1. NCBI lineage: Eukaryota > Metazoa > Chordata > Actinopteri > Clupeiformes > Clupeidae > Sardina > Sardina pilchardus. The sequence continues at coordinate 5,236,134 of NC_085004.1, forward strand.
GGTCTAGAACTCCGGCGACGTGCGAAGCACGGAGACGGAGTTACCTCCGCCGTGCCATTATTTCCATCGAACCGGTCGACCTCGAAGGCCGTTATCCCGCTTATCTCCCGTTTGTATTCATAACCTGTATATTTAGAACATAGTTTTATTCCACCGTTGCGTCCGTTAACATCGCTAAAACTGTCTTGACTGTGGGACTACTTTTCCACCACATATCAACTTTCTACTTGCAGGACAAAACTGCCGTTACTAGTTCTAAATGGATGGTTGCTATGGCCAAAAGCCAGTCGTTAGTTCCAAATGGCTGGTTGCTACGGCCAAAAACCAGTCGTTAGTTCTATCTCTCCCGTTGTCAAGCGGGCATATCCCAGGATTCTGCTTAACTTTATCTTTGAAAGATCGCTACTTTTATAGCCTAAATGGCATCCAACTAGCTACAATCCACCTCCGTCATATGCTACAATGTTACTATGGTTCTGCACGTCTGTATTTCAGCTTGGATGCAACGTGACAGTTCATTTAAACTTCGCAACGAGTTTGGCGAATTAATATTCAAGTGTGATACGGGAACTACTTCAAAGGTAGCAGGTTATACGAAGTTAATGGCCATCCCATCAGCCAATCAGAGAAGAGAATTCCATTGTTGAGGGAGATAAATGGACTATAAGGTTATGTCCATGCATCAACTTTGGCTGTAATTGTTGTCATATTGTCAGAGCATTTTGTTTTAATTGGGCTTGATTTTCAAAAAGCCCATTTTCGTCCTATCATTTCACCATGTGGACAGTTAACAGAATTTTTTTTTAATTTTACCATATCACATTCTGTATGTGAGGATCATCTGTCCAAAATTTGGGCTTGTTGCTGAGTTTCTTTATTGGAGATATGATTTTTGTAAAATATTCTCTATAAATCCACTGAACTTGCATTGGATCTGCAGTACCACTTTACACCACGTGGGGTGCTCTTTTAATACAATGGAAGTCAATGGAAGAGTAAGAGATTCACTTGTTTGCTGCACATATCCAATCTAAACACACATTTTATGGTTCATAGTTGAATTGTTCCAAGTAATGATTGCAACATGAACAACATACTACTCATAAATAAATCTTATTTAGCTAAATAAACTGATCTAGCAAAATATACACACATAAGACTGACTGATCATACATGCAGCAAGAGGATTTAGCTTGCCATCTATGTAACAGTTTTCTACACCACCATAGAAGTTGGAAAATGAAAGTCATGAACATATTCAATTAAAAAGGGGTTTCTAGAATTCAGTGCATTGTCAGATGCAGAAAAAGCGTCAGATGCAGTTTAGAGCAGGTATTTCACTTGATGAAGATGACCATGCATGTTTCTATCACATAAAAGTATTCATCAAAAGGTATGAGGGCTCAAAACGCTATTGCCTGGATCCAAGACGCATTCATGAAAAGGAGATAATTCATCAAGTATCTTTTTAAAATACCTGATCTCAACTGAAACAATACTTTTTTCTGCATCCGGCAATGCACTGAATTTTAGAACCCCCCCCCCTTTTTAATGTTCTTTCATGACATTCATTTTCCCACTTCTTTCCCAGATAACATGGAGACAAACCACTGATCCACCTTGATGCTCTTTATCTCTCACAGAGGACTGCATACCAAGCATATAGGCCCCTTCTCAACCTCTCTCCTCAACTCTGGAGGAAGGTCCTCCAGGCTCATTCCCACTGATCTAACTAACACTGGATATGCTATCCTATTGTTGCCACCCCATCATTCTTTATCTATATCAGTGGGAACTGCCAAAGATGGCATTTATGCTAAATCCTCTTGCTGCATGTATGATGACCAGTCAGTCTTAGGGCCGGGCGATATATCGATATTTAAGATATATCGATATTTTTAAAAATGAGATATGGAATTAGACCATATCGTATATACCGATATAGTTCAAATTTGCGCTTTGATTGCTCCAGGCAAGCCGCTGACCGGAGATCTATACGCTGCTCCCCGCGCCCGCCCCTCCTTTTTCTGACACAGAGCGGGGTTGCACACAGCACCTAAGTTGTGTCCCTTAAGTATCAACCATAAGGCTTATGTGAGGAATTTATGTAAGGGTGTTGCACAAAATGTCTTAAATGGTATCCTTAGGTAAGGAAATTCGTTAAGTTATTTAGATTTTCATTTGCATTGAAAGGGATTTTCTGGCACGACAAATTCCAGTTCCCACGGAGATTGTTCGTTTGCTAATATGTGCATGCTTTTCTGAGGGTGAAATGCGGGACTGACTGTCCAAAATAATATCAAGATGTGAGCACATATTGTCTATAAAATGGTATAGCGAATAACACAACAAATCTGACTATAAACGTTGACCAGTTTGACGGGTGACGCAGCCAAACACGGCGCACCTTAGAACAGTGACGTTAATTTCACGATTTTATACTTTACATCTAATGTACCTATCAGTAGCTAATGTTAGCGATAAATAACTCAACAGGTACTGTACGTTCAACATATGCAACTAACTAGCTTGCTAATAAGTTATGCAATTAGAAAGCAATCCACCAAACACAATAGCCTAAAGCTTAATGATCTATAATCTTACCGTGATAATTTTTGGTGACATTTATCCATTCATCAAGTAAATCCTGAGACATGAATTGAACTATACTAGCTAGCTAGTTAGATATTATCCTCTGGCTGTCATCCAAAGAGCAAGACCATTTGTGCACCAAAACATTTTTGTTACATGTTGCCTGGTGAACCAAACCAAAGCTCATAATGGTAGGCTATCAGTTAGGACGACTTGAGCAAGCTATGTTACCACTAGGCCTAAATAAACGACATAACTTCTGATAGGCCTATTTGATTGAAGAGTAATATTAGCAGAAGATTTATTCATTTTCAATTGTTAAAAGTGGTTAATTAACTACATTTATCAGCATTGACTCAGATAATAATATGGGTTTTCCTTTAGGCTGCTGGACATTTGTGCAACGGTTTGAGGGATTTCTTAAGATAATAAGGAGGAAACTCAAATACATGAGGGAAAATGTTGAGGAGAATACTTGGAGGTGTTTGTGTAACTGATCTTATGTTAAGGGGGCCTTAAATCAAGTGGTGCTTTGTTCTAGCAGCTACTTTACGGGAAAAATATCGGGATATATATCGTATATCGATATTCAGCCTAAATATATCGGGATATGACTTTTGGTCCATATCGCCCAGCCCTAGTCAGTCTTATGTGTGTATATTTTGCTTGATCAGTTTATTTAGCTATATAAGATTTATTTATGAGTAGTATGTTGTTCATGTTGCAATAATTAGTTTCCAAATGTAGCTGAAATTGGGTGATTTGACACGGAATGACCCAATGTTCATAATTTGCACCCTGGGTGCAAATAGCATCTGCCATAATTATTATAGATGTTTTAAGGCTGTAAAACCCCTCACTACAAACTGTTTACACTTTTCTCATACATGTATTAACATTAACGATCAACTTATGATGCTGAACACATTCCAAATCATTAAAAGTGACTCGCATATTTCACACTCCGACCGGGCCTCCTCGTCCTGGCGCTGCTCCGCTGTAGCTGAACTGTAGCCTACACGAGACACGGCACGGAGGAGATCAGTTGACAATGTTCTAGGGATGTTAACAGATGACTGTTTTTGGGGTTGCTCCACCCAAAACGCATAACTCTCTCTACCACGCGTAAATGATGGATGGCAGAATTAAATTAGAGGGAAATGTGCGTAGTTGCGCGTTTTTTTGGACTTACGCACCCTTACGCGCATGGGAGAATTCCCCCCTATATGCACGGTGGTAAACATTTAAATGTTAGGCAATCGTGACAAAAGACCGGGATCAACACGGGGGGTTGACATTGATTCAGTGACAGGATTGACTGTCGTTACAGGATGCAGTAGCAAGTATTTTGATTCTCTGTGTGCGAGCAAGGCGGGAATAGTTATGAAGTAGGCTAACGTCTGAATGGGAGGAGAAGATGGGGAAATGTAAATTCAATGACAACTGGCTCTCAAGAGGGCAATTTTCAGCCTGGCTGAAACGCATTTCCGCTGACGACAGTGAGGCATACTGCATGTTCTGCAAAAGAACTCTTAAACTCAGGACCCTGGGCATCAAGGCACTGGAGTCTCACACGAAATCCAGCAAACACCAGGAGTCGGCAAATGCGGCATGCAATTCCCATGGAATTGCCCAGTTCTGTTCAGTAGCAAGTGGCACGTCGTCAAGAAATAATACCGGTAGTGTTACGTCCGGTATTCATGATCTATTGGGCTCAATCTGGCTTTGTTATTTCTTTTTTTTAATACTTCGTGAAGGTCTTAAATTTAACCCATGACGGTCTAAAAAAAGTCTAAAATTGCACTTTTTAAAACCTGCAGACACCCTGGGTGTAGCAGTAGCAAGAGTAAACAAAACGATTTAACTAGCATTACACTGACTGCAGACGTTGACTAGCATTTTAAACAGCTACTTCTGCTGTTTTTCTGGGACAACTGGTCATATCACTCTCCCGCTTATGCATCTCATTAACTTTTGTGTTTGCATGCAACACCCACTGTTGATGACGCATCCTTGGTTCAGTTAAGAACTAGTGGAAATGCGGGGTGGTTCACTAGATAGCACCACGGTTCAAAGACTTTCGAACGGCACCAGTTCAACACCAGGTTCGCTTTCGGTGGAAAACCGCCTGAAGAGCAATGGAGAGCAGTTTGCAGTAAAGCTAGCCACATCGTCTATCGCAGGACAAAAATATCGTCAGCAGCCTATGATAACCTAATTAAATACTCGGAGGGGTGGGTTAAAGCAAAGATCCTTAATTATTGACAAGATAGAGCAACGTAATGCATCTCTATGGAAGCAAAATTCGAACAGTTCCGGTCTGCTTAAAGAGGCGTGTCGCAAAGACGTCATAGTGGGATATCGATCTCTGTCAGATTGGCAAGCAGTTCATTTCGAATGTTAACAGGTCTGCTTAAAGGGGGATTTGGCCCCCCTCCCCTTTGTGAAGACAGAACATGGAAATGATCGAACGTTTGCGCCTCTCGCTCCGCTTTAACCCTCTCTGGTTAAAGTGCATGGCAGGCCGTTGTTTGCCCAACTCTGCTCAGAGGGTCCCACAGTCGACAGACATTTTTTAATGTGGTCTCAAAAAATATATTTTTAGCAGAGTTTATGGTTTTTGACTTGACTACATTTTTTACTTTTTCAATGGCATTCTTTATCCTGTAGCACTCTGAGATTCCATGTGAATGTAAAGTGTGCTACAAATAAAACATATTAATATTATTCTTAATATTATTCATATCATTAGCCTATATCACAATATATGGATTATAGTAAAAACTGTCAGTTAGTTAAGCTATCTTGAAAGCAATAGCCTGCTCAGTGAATTTCATCATAGTTTCTGGACCACACATAATTAGGCCACTGAACAGATATTGTACTTCTCAACAAGGTCACATAACAATAGCTTTTTTTATTATTATTTACTATTGCTGCAAGGAGGCCCTCTCTGATGTGGGATCACTGGAATTTAATGAATGACATTGTTTTCAGCCTAACCCAGCCCAGTAAAAGCATGCTATGGCTTGCATGTTTCTGTTGCATGCCTATATTATGGAAAACAATAGCCAACAATGGACTTCCGACTAATCCTATAGGTTACTGCTCAGTCGTTGCTAAATGACCGTTTAGACTGCTGCAGAACCATAGCCAGCACAGGGAGGATAATCAATCATTTTGAAAGTTAATTTCTTCAGATGTTGAGTTAGCTATGTAATCATAGGAAAGTAGGCTAACCTATAGCCCATAGCCTACTTTCTCGGGAAAAGTGTCGTTATCTCGACATAATAACCTAAACATTTCGAGATCACAAAAAACCCAGGATCTAAACTTCTAGAGCTTCCATAAAGGTAGCCCACATTTCCTTATATGGTTATTCAATTAGGATAACTTGTAGGTGGTCATCACGACCTGAAACACAATAGGCCTGACAGTGTAGGCTGTCCATTCATCATTTCAGGCTGTCATCCGTTATTTCTACACAGATGTAGGCTATCGCTTAAACAAACACGATGCTTGTGGAAAACTAGCCAGTGGAGATCATTATCGTTTCAGACAACCCTATAGTCATGCAGCCACAGCTTCACCACAAAGCCCTTTCCTCGTGCCTTACTCTCTCAAAAGCCCAGGTGTGAAGACCATTTGCCATCCAACTTTCCATTCCATTCTATTATTCACGCACACGGACTGAAGTAGCCGCACGATGCCAACATTTCCATGCATGTATAGCCTCATAATTACGTGGTTTCCAACTGCTAGATGTCTACTTTCCACAGAAACACCAACATTAAACCGTTATTCCTACATATTTTCCTGGTTTGAGACAGGAATGCATCCAGGCTGCTGCTGACTTTATACCAACGCTACGGTTTTCAGTGGTCCACACTGCACAAAAGACTGAATGGGGGAAAACAGACGACACACGAGTACTCTCTTCGTGGACTGAAATGCGATTTTTTGCACGAATTCGAGTTAGGCGGCGTAGCTTACAATACAATAATAATAATAATAATAATCGTAGTCTACACCATGCAAATTTGCACCACCCCCATCATCACCGACTACAGCTTGAGCCGCCATCATGGTTTCGAAACGTAAGGGGAAAATGATAGATTTTCATCATCAAAACTCACCGTTCTTTTGCAGCTCTTCAGACAATAGTGAATTTATACGTTTCCTCATATTCTGAACGGAAAATAATTCCAATCTACGGTCGTAGTTAGGCATGCAACTGTGTATCAAGGTGTGGTTGTTTTGCAGGCATTGTGGGTGCTTTGCGTAAGCGTATACGGGGCGTCTGATTGGCTGTCGGCACATTGTGGCAGTAGAGCTCTACAGTGTAACCAACTTCGAATGTCCTATTTAACCCTTTCTATGCCGGTTTGTAGACGAACTACGGTTGTCTTACACGGGTTTCCCGTTTACCAACAAAACTAGATGCGCAGAAGACGGGTGGCCTGGCCAGTCACGTTATGAAACAGCTGTAGTCTTACAATCGGCATTTTGCGTATGCCACTGTTGTCTAAATGATGATAACATCTCATTCCAGAGTTTGTCATCCATTTTTATTATTAAGATAACATCGTCTTTTTGACGGTTTTGGTGGTTTTTGAAAAGAAAGATGCATTCCTTTACATCCTGAACATTCTCTAACTATCGTCATTTGTCACATCGTCAGATATGCTTATGTGGAATTCTGGTGCCTATCAGACTAGATCAAATGACTCTTTGATGCTTAAAGTTCCTCGTGTCCATTCTGAGTTGGGCAAGTCAGCCTTTTGTTATGGTGCCCCTACTTCCTGGAATAATCTTCAGTGCAATTTAAAAATGAACTCTATAATTCCATATAGTCAATTCAAGTCTGTGGTCACAAACCGTCCTATGCCAATTTGTACCTGCTTTAAGTAAATGTCTTTATTACAGTGCATGCAAATGCACTGTTCTGTTCTTCCTGGGCATCTTCTTCTTCTTCTTCTTCTTCTTATTCTCCTAACCAGGTCCTAATTAGCTTCAACCGTTTAACGTAGAAACTTGGTTCAAACTTTGTTACGTAGGTCTTGAAAATAAGACTAAGTCTATGTATATTTCAGTTCTGTAAACTTGATACTTTTTGAAATATTAGCAAAATATTTTTCCCCATTGACTTTTCATAGACCTCTGAAGCTGCCCTGTTGCCCATATAAGGAGATCCGGGAGTTAATTGAAGCCAACTGCCCATATATGGGAAGCTTTTTTGTAGGCGAACTTCAGAGGTCTATCGCACTGCACTGCTGATTAAGCTGATTTGCACCTGTGTCAAGAGCCAGCTGCTCAAGTTTAATTGACAGCCAGTTAAATTGAACCTGCATTATCAGCTCTCTCTGTCTACCCATTCACTCATACACACACACACACACACACACACACACACACCCCCCCCCCCCCCCCCCCCCCTCACTGCAGCTCTTCATATATACCACACTTCTCCATGCACTCCACAACATTCTCACCATAATAACCATATGTAGTCACTTCCGCACACACTGAAAATTCCCTCCCCCTGCCTCCATTTGAAGTTGTAGAGTCATGTGGTTTTCTCTCAGCCAATTAGGGAAGATCAAGCTATCTAACAAATATTGACATCATAGCATCTGACCAATCAGCAGTGGACTACAGCACCTCAAACACAACCATCTGGCAGAAATCACATATTTTAGGTTTTTGAACCTGGCTCATCCCACAACTATCATAATAGCATCAAAACTAAACATTGTAAGTTGATGTAACTCACACATTATTTGGTTGAATAGTTGTGTTAAAGATTGAGATTGTTGTTATTTGCATAGCATTTTTTAAAATGAGCTTATTGTTTGGCTAAAAACTAAATGCACTATATTTGAGCATACGCCCTATTCACATAAGTGGCACAAGTGTCCATTTTTACACATATGCCCGATATATGTATCTTTTTAAAATATTATTAAATTGCACACAGGTGCTTATTGTTAGTGTGAAACCTAGTACTGTGTGCATTTATTTTAATGACTCAATACTGGTTAGTGATAAAACACAATTATGAGCAAATATAAGTGGTAATTTAGTGATTATAGTTGTATTTCGGTTTTTATACACTGGTACATACACAGCAAAATCGGTAGTGTTAATTTGAGTTAAAATTTCTGGTGTGAACAATTCAGAGTTAATGGGTGTTGATTGGGGTGTTGTTTTAACACTTGCAGTGCTAAAAAAGCTCTATTGCTGGTGTTATTTGAAGGAGTTAATGGTTAACATTCCGTTAGAGTTACTTTCTACATCCGGTTTTGGCTCGCTCTCTTGCCTGGACGTACGCCATTGCCACCGAGAAGAAACCTTGGAGTCGAGATACAGGTTACTTGCACACAGGCGAAAAGGTAAGAACCATACCTATAAATTTGAAGGTGCTGTTATTTAAATCACGTTTTAATGTTTGGTGGAGTGTGACGTTATCTATCAAACAAAGCATGCAACAATTTGCCAACACGTTAGGCTAAACTACGTTAGCCTAACAACTACGTTAGCCTAACGTTAGCTTAAGTAATATCGACATAATATCTACCAAAAGGTTTTATTGTACAGCGTAAATGTTATTTACAGGTAATATCATTGCTTAACAGTCCACTTTGTATTATTAATTACGAAATGCTAGTGTTTTTTTTTTTTTTTACATTATACTGAATGAGCGGGAAAAAGGAGGAGGAGGGGGAGGAAGGGGGGGTCATTAGTGCATGTCTTTTGAAAATGCAGACGTTAGACCACTATTTCAAAGTAATTTGCTCTAGCGGCTAGGTAATGCGAGTTCGTTGACAATGCATGCCCATATAACAGCTAGTTGGTAAAGTGGAGAGACAATTATTGTCAGGAATAATCTTAAGGTAAGAATCACGTTTAGCTGCTACCAATTTAACACAGTTTGCATAGTGTTTAAGTTACGTTTTGCTAGGCGGGGTTTGGGGCACCCATTAGCTCAAAGCTTGCAAAAACTTGGTTAATACAGGGATTGCTTGCTTGCAAAGTGTAGCTTAACGGCTTGGGACATTGTTGGCATGGTTGTTGAAGGTTAAAATGTGATTAGAATTTAATATGCGTTTCACGTTAGCCTTGCATGAGTTCGTATAAAAATGCAACTAGCAGCAAGCACATACAAGTAGTTAGCTAACAATACACACAGTAGCTAGCAGCTAGATAAGTTAGGGCGTGTGAGAGAATGTCTGTCAGAAATATTAGGTTTCCATGTTGTTCCATAACATAAACCAGATTAAAAAAGAGGGGTGTGTGCGGCGATCAGGTTTGAGGGGGAGAGAGAGATTTCTGTGCACATAACCAAGTTTAGCAGTCCTGCATTTATCCACGAGTGCAAGGGGCAATGATGGCACACGATTTTTAAGGAAATGGTCAGAGACTGTCGCTAGGGCATCATGCAGCAGACAAACAGAGAATATTTTGGGAACGTTGTGTCTGTAAACTTCATAGTTTGTTTCTCATAGCATGGCTAAACGTTTTCAAAGATGTTCAAATATTTCTCACTTTCTACACCAGGTGCAGTTTTAGGATACCATGTTGCTAAAAGTGAAATACTGCAGTGTAAAGAAGTACATCAAATTGACCCTTCCAGAAGTCACGCCCTCCATAGTTACTGTTGCTACGCCTGTCAAGCTTTCGCACCCTGCGCGTCTATTACAATGGAGGAGAAACGGGATTTTTTAAACAAATGTAATTTACAAAGACATCGTACCACACTGAAAGCTCATATTTTGTCACTAGCGACCTACATCTGTCCTCTGTCAAATACAGTTGCATTTTCAGCTCTGAACAAAACCGTTCATGAGTTATTTAAGCAAAAGTCGAAGGTACGTGTTGTTTTCGATGGTTCCTCCTGGCTAGTACGAATGAAACAGACGGGGGGCAAAACTAGCATAACGTTTAAGCTTCGTACTTCCCATAACGTCAATATTTGACAACATAACATGATTGGTACTTCAAATGGGTATTATTTTAGACAGAATTGCTGACGGGCTATACATACGTCTCGTTGAATGTCTGTTAAGAACTGTTTGCCGCCATCGTGAAACGTATCTCGCGGTTATGGAAATATCACGCAAAATGCACATTTTTAAAGTTAGAAAAACACTTGTTTCAAACTATATCATGTCAATATAGTTCAACATGTTATTTCACCATGATTTTACGTGTTTGGGGGCACCACACATCCAATTAAATGCCCTTAATGGCCCATAAGCTATGCAGTCTCCATAGGTTAACATGGCAAAAACTCAAAAGCTTGCCAGGCCTTGCTTGCCTAGTTACGGGTTGCTAAGCCACGATTGGCCTGTGGCGGTTTTAGGGCGTGGCTCTGGAAGGGTCAATTGCATTCTGGCTTCACCTTTTTGGAATTCATCAGTGAAGGTAAGGTTCTCTTTATAACCCAGTATGCCGTGTCATAACTCATAATACTGTTGTTAACAAGTATTGTAATATTTCAGAGTCAAGAGCAAAACAGGGTGATTAATTATTCAATCTGTGCTGTTCAAGATTTGTTTCTGGTGACTTTATATGGTTACATTTGCTCTCTCAATCTCTGACAGTCAAAAGTAAGTTTGGGCTTTCTGATGCTGCTCAACTTGAGATTTTCGATGAAACTGACACAGCTGTTGACGAAGACATTCTTCTTGAGTTATTGGAGGCTCATCCAGATCTATGCCTGACAGTACGTGAAAGGATTTCAGATGAAGGTAGGTGTCATCAGAAAATCTTTTGTTGTTAATTTAGCCTACAGTCAATGCATAGCCAAGTTTTGCTCCTTCATGCAGCTGACAGTGACCTTTCTTCATGGAATGATATGATGATATTGGACAGGGTTGGGCCAGTTTTATGTGATATGTTGTCTGATACTAAATACATATTACACAGTAATTGTCATTATTAATGTTACCAACTGTATTAAAAAATGTCACATCAGTATGTTTAAATGACCTAAAAGTGATACTAAAATCCACTAATCAGATGCTGTCTTGAAAAGATTTTGTGAACTAAAATGGATACAGACACAAAAATGAACGTAATCAAATGCTCTTTTGTAAAGATTTTTTTCCTCTAGCTCATTCAACCCCATCTTCCTCGGATACACACTCTTCCCTCACGGACACCATATCACTTTCTTCAAGTGACAGTGACCTAAGGGATATTCCCACAGGCCGGAGTAGATCCAGCCAAGAAGACATAGGTAGTTCTGCAGGAAAAGTTTCTGTGTCAGAGGCTGCAAAAGAGGTAATTGAAATTCTCACCAATCAAAGCTTGTGGTTCCAAACTCACCCTTAATCAAAGTAGATGTTATTGAGTTACCTCTAGGTATTTGTATTTTGCATCTCTACTGGCTTTTTCCTCTGAACTTTCACCTTTAGTTTATACAAACATGATGTGATATGTGTTTCTTCCAGTGATTTAAAAAATATATATATATATCATAAACATAACTTTTTTTTTTATGTGAGCAGATGGTTGAAAATGCCTTGCTTAGGAAGCCTGGAGGAGAGGATATTCTTGAAGAGTACAAGTCAGAAAATTCACTGAGCCACCGCACCCGGAGACAACTTGTCAACATACTGGCAAGTGATATGACCGAGAGACATGGGTAAGAGTTAATAAGGTTGACATTATAATAGCTGTAAAGAAGGACCATATGTTATTGTAATGATACAGTATATTGTAACTTCTGTCTGTATTAAATAAAACTCATTTAAGATGGACTGTTGTCTTTTCTCTATAGCAGGATTCCCAGCCGTCAGCAGAGGGAGAAGTATGCCCTGGGCATTATTACACTCTTTCCTTCACTGAAGGATCCCTTTTCTCCAAAAGGCTATGTAAGTTTGGCAATGATTGTAAGATAGCACAGATTAAAGTTTTAGTTTTCATCAATGAATAATTACCATAGCTAAAAATGGAAAAGATTAAAACATTTTGATAGTGACTGGAAATGTAGTGTCAGATAGAACCACAATTGAAACTGGAGTAGGTTATGAAGTTCAACTGGTTCAAGATGCAAAATTAAGATCAATGATAGGGCCCTGATTCAAAAGGACTAAATAAGATATGAAAGTTATTGTTGTTTTATTTCCCTTTGCTACATCTGATCTTTTGTCATGTTCATTAATTCATTTAAATGTAACAGGAGCATTTCTACGATGGGGAGAAATGCAGTGGATATTTAGCGTGGCGCCTCAAGACCATGTCTAGGACTACAGTTAAACGGCCAGCCAAGGAAGCCTCAGTGCCTCAAGAACAAGGGCCAAAGCGCCGAAGATCAGCAAGCACACTGCCTCAGCAGCTTGATGGAGATGCCTGCAGGGAGGCTATTTCATTTCTTGTTCACACTCCTGATGAAGCAAGTGTACTTCAGAAGATGAAGATGACGTTCCAACATCGCCAAGACTTAGTGCATGACCCAGAAAGAACTGCAGATGTCTTCAAAACATTTCCACGCTTTTTGGATGTCAAAGGACTAGTGAGTTGTACAATTATTTTATTTTCAACTCCAATCTTCAGTGTTTTGCTCAATTGGATGAAAAAATGCACTCATTGGTCATCTTGGCCTCCTGACTGTATTCTGTTTTCAAAGGACTTTGTTCTGACAATGTTTTAATTATGGAAGATGTACTTTCCATCTTTAAAACAGACAAGTTGTATGTGGACATGCGCTGTATGAATATGGTCAAAATATCTTGGGCCTAATGCAGCATTAATATATGTGTTTATTTATGTGTTTATTTATGATCAACAGATAAATCAGGACTTCTTGATGCTCTTTGGTGCTGAAACGAGCTCCAAGTTGCTTGAGAAGTGGGACACCTCATTGAAGCTCAAGGTCATCAAAGAGGCCAAATACCTGACTCAGTCAACCACTGTGTGTCGCCTGCTAAAAGCTGCTCAGAAACTCACAGAGAATGAAGAAAATGGTAAGCTTTATGGCATGGTTGGTTGATATGACTAATACTTTGTTTTATGTTTTTAATCATCACAGCCTTGTTTCTCCCCTGATATACTGGGACAGTGACATGGCCTCTCTGCTGCTGCTTCTTCATCTTCTGCCACCCACAGCTGGACGGAAGAGGAGGATTAAGATAAGTCCAAGTGATGCAGAGCACAAAATGGTGCACTTCCACAAGGTAATGTTGTAAAATCCAGCAAGACACCTTTTCAGATGTGCACTTTCTAAATGTTGCTGTTCATGTGTTGCTTTGAAGTGTGTTCTTTCCAAGTGAATGTCTAAGTACAGGCCCATTATTTGGATGTAATGAGCTTCCAGTATGGCACATGATCTCAATCCAGAGGGGCAGTTTACACTCATGGTTACACCATCATAGACCAACAAGCATGGCTGAAAGGTGTACATGTTTTTCTCTCATTTGTTTTTTAGTCATGCTGCAGCATTGATGAACACCTGCAAGGAATAGAGGGAAAACAACCATACATCCTCGCTGTTGGCCGAGTCCAGAACAGGATCGACACTTTCTACATCGCAGTCGACAAGCAGCTCATCCCCTGCCAAGCCACAAGCTCATTGAGTGCTTTCGATGAACTATTCAAATCCCACTACGTGTTCAACCTGTCTTATGATGAGTCCCTGGTTCATCTCTACACTTTTGTGCAGACCACTGTATTCAACATTGATGTAACCTCCACAGATGAGTCACCACGTGTTCGTGAGTTACGTGCCAAAATTTTGAATGAGAATTGACCATGTTTAAATGTTTCATCTGTCAATCTTTGCATTTCACTAGTCAGGCTTTGATAAGTCATTTGCGACTAGGCCACAGTTTTTATCCAAGCACCAAATTTAAGTTGGCTTGTTCACAAGATGGTTGTAGGCGTCAGTTCACTACATATTCTGGTTTAAAAAAACATTTAAATAGTGCCCATGATAAAGACTCTTGTCATAGTAGTGATGTAGAAATGTCAGAGTCATTTCAGGCTGATTTTGACAGTTTACAAGATACTATTGAGGTTGAGGGAACACGTGTCATGCAGAGCCCTGAGGCAGGGTGTTCTGAAAACAATGGATCAGGTCAATGTATCGAAGATAATACTAAACACATTTGTGCCACAATTATTTCTAGACTGAATGGTAGTGGTATGGCAAATAGTGTTGTGTCAGCAATTGTTGGTGATTTGGAAGATTTTGCTGATGGACTGCACTCTCAGTTTAAGCAGAAAGTACTTTCCACTGTGCCAATGGATAATCCTGTTAGGTCTACATTGGAAAATTGTCTTGAAACTTTTGAAAACCCAGTTCAGAGCTTTGATACTGAAACTAAAAGAAAGAAGTATTTAAGTGAAAAATGGGGAATTGTTGATCCATTGGAAAAAATATTAGGGGTTCGTTATGATACAAGGTTAAATAAAAATACAGGTACTTATGACCAAGTCCCAGTGAAAGACACTTTTGTGTACATTCCAATTTTGGAAACAATAAGATTCATCTGTCGCAATTCATATATTTGTGAACTGCTTGGAAGAGCTTGTGTATCAAAGAAAGACAGATATGAAGACTTTTGTGATGGAAGTTACTTTAAGTCAAATCCATTGTTTTCAGAACAACCGACCTCTTTGCAAGTTCAACTTTACTACGATGATTTTGAGACTGCCAACCCACTTGGTTCCAAACGTGGTGCTCATAAAGTTGGGGCGCTATACTTTGTCCTCAGAAATCTTCCTCCAAAGTTAAACTCGGCATTGATGAACATTCATTTAGTTGCATTGTTTCATGCAGAGGATGTGAAAAAATATGGTTTTGATCCTATTTTACAGCCTCTGATTGATGACATGAAAGTATTGGAGAGTCATGGCATTAATTTACCCTTCTCATCTGAAAAGGTCCATGGCACTATATGTCAGATAACAGGAGACAATTTAGGGATGCATGGAATTTTGGGTTTTGTAGAGTCTTTCAGTGGACGTTACTTCTGTCGATTGTGTTTAATTGAAAAAGATGATGCTCAGAATGTCTATAATGAGGATGACCCAAAGATAATTTTGCGAGGAAGAGAGGTTTTTGAAATGCACTGCAATGAGTTACAATCAGATCCACATAAGTTGCATGTGTTTGGTTTAAAGAAAAATTCGACTCTGAACAGCCTACAGTTTTTTCATGTTTGCCAGAATTTTTCCTTGGACATTATGCATGATATTCTCGAAGGGGTGGCTCAGTATGAGATGAAGTTACTGTTAGAATATCTTTCAGAAAATGTTTTGTCAAAATCTGGTCTTTTGTCTCGAATCTATGCTTTTGACTATGGCTACTTGGAGCGCAAAAATCGCCCAACAAGGGTCAATTTGGACAGTAGTGGCAATAGTATAGGACTCAACTCCATTCAGACACTTTGTCTGATAAGAAATATTCCTTTGATTTTTGGTGACATTGTGCCAGAAGGAGATCAGAACTGGACCTTGCTATTGCTTTTACTGCAAATTGTGAACATCATTTTCTCTCCATCTGTAACAGTAGGCATGACTGTGCATCTAAAGCATTTGATAATTGAACACCATGCCTTGTTCAAACAGTTGTATCCCAATAGAAACCTGATTCCCAAACACCATTATATGGTTCACTACCCGTCTTGCATCAGAAAAATTGGACCCTTAATACATATGTGGAGTATGAGATTCGAGGCAAAGCATAAGGTATTCAAAAACACACTTAAAAACTTCAAGAACATAACAGTGTCACTTGCCAAAAAACATCAGATGTCCATAGCATACAACTGGGATAAATTTCCTTTAAACCATGTTGAGTATGGACCCTTGAAAACATTTAATGTTGATGATTATGAATATAGTGAATTGATCACCCAAGCCTTGCCTGCTGTAGCAGAAGAGACGTTCTCTGCTAACTGGGTTAAAAGCAGTGGGACAGAGTATAGAGAAGGGCTGGTCATTTGCAGTGGCACTGAAAATGAAATGCCTGCGTTTTGCAGAATAAAAACTATACTTTTGGTTAGTAATGTAATATACTTCATAGTTAACAAGCTTGTTGTTGAAAACTTTAATGAACATTTTCACGCCTACACAGTTTTTGAGACAGATATGAAAAAAATAATTAAAGCAGATTCTATCGAAATCTATAAACCATTTGACCTGCAAAGTGTTTATGGTGTTGATAATGATCAACTTTACATTGTTCCCTTATTTTATTTGTAAATGTTGCATGGTGCTTGCAATGTATTAATTAAAAATGATGAATGGTGACCATTTGTTCACGTGTTATTTTCCTATAATGAAAGGTGACTTGAGGACCACTTTTAGAACATAGAATGTAACACAATCAGAATCAGGGTGATAGCTATTTCTGAGTGTTCAACAGAGTGACAGCCTGGGGGAAGAAGCTGAGAGCAATAGTCATGCACTTAAATGTGGTATTAAATCATACAGATACACATGTTCAGAACACAATTCAGTGCTATGTTTTAATTGTTATAGATTAACACTGTTATAATGTTATAACGTAACACCCACAGTGAAAAGAGTTAACACAATCCAGTGTTGAAATTAGCACTTACATGTGTCAAAAAAGAACACTATGAATGTAATGAAGTAACACCCCCAGTGAAAATATTTAACACAATCAAGTGTGAACATTAACACTCAACTGTGTAAAAAAATAACTCTATGGGTGTTAAAATTTAACACTCGTAGATAGTTAAATAATTAACACTTTCCAAAGTGTAAAATTAACTCTGAACCGGTGAGAATTATATAAACTCCGGGATAGTGTTGAATTTAACACTATGGGAGTTGAATTAACACTGCTGATTTTGCTGTGTAGGAGTATAGCATTCATAGTACTAGGCACCTGTGTATGCCATTCATGCCATTTAATTATATTAAAAAGATACATGGTACACGAGTCCATGTACCAAGTTTGGTTTTGATACATGCAGGGGTTGCTGAGATATAAGCTCACTTTCTGTCTGGCGGCTTCGCAAAATTGGCAAAAATGGGCAAAATGGGCTGTTACGGGCGAACGGTAAAAGTTCCGAAGAAAAAACTGAAATGGGTTGGTGAGGCATCAGCTGAGGATGCTCTGTGTCAAGTATGGTGTTGATCAGAGATTTTTTTTTCAAATTCACCCTCTGTTTTTTTACCCCCCCAGACGGGCAAGGACATATATATGGTAACTTCATTGACCATGATTTGCTATGCCAAGATGAAAAAAAAAAAAAAAAACATTATTTATGTCCTGAAACATCACCCATTAACTTTATGAAGTTAAAATTTAGAATTTCCAAAGATTTCAATGAGTGCCCTATAAAGGGTTAACTTAACTCTTCCATTTCACTGCATCATAGAAAGCCATGCTCCTTACATCCACTCACACACACACACACACACACGCACGCACGCACACTCACACGCACTCACACTCACTCACACACCGCACCACTTCTACTCACTTACATATGACCGACACACATTCATACACCTATAATTTCATCTCCCTAGACATTCTCTTTATCCTAGATTAACCTATTAACCTTAAATCAATATACATTTTTATTGGGAATCGTGTGCCTCTTTTGTGTTGTGCCGTGAGCCGGGCATAACACAAATTGGGAGCTCTCCGGAATATTTTCTCCGGTTAAATAGCCTATTGTTTGTAGCGTGTTAAAGTTTTCTTTCATATTTCTTCAGTAGGCTACGTCAACTGCTGTGCACTAGAAGCAGTTGTTCAGCTTGGTCAATTCATGAGTTTCATCAGGTCCCTTTCCACAGGCGTAGCCTAATCAAGCACCATGTATTCTGCATAGACCTCTGAAGTTCGCCTACAAAAAGGATCCAAAGCTGCCATCTTTGCCCATATAAGGAGATCCGGGAGTTAATTGAAGCTAACTGCCTATGGCAAGTTGCATTATAAGTTAGCTTTGGGGTAGCAAAAATCAAAGTGTGCCGTCTTCACCTGCCGAAGATCACGGTATCCACTAGACGGCAGTGGACAAAACTGTGTAGTGAAAAACGTCTGCATTTCAAATATCATCATCCCCGCGAGAGTTTAACTTCAGAGGTCTATTGATAATCATGGGGCTTGATTTTATACACCTGTGGAAAGGGACCTGATGAAACCCACGAATAGACCTCTGAAGTTCGCCTACAAAAAAGCTGCCATCTTTGCCCAAATAAGGAGATCCGGTACCTTGAGATTTTTTCTATGGGAAAATAACATGGGGATTTTCAATTAGGCTATGCACCTGTTAAACTCTCGCGGGGACGAAGAAATTGGAAATGCAGACGTTTTGCGCTACAAATTTTGACCTCAGCCTTCAAGTGGATACTGTGATCTTTGGTAGTTAAAGATGGCACACTTTGATCTTTGCTACCCCAAAGCTAACTTATGCAACTTGCCATAGGCAGTTAGCTTCAATTATACCACTGCTTGGTCAAATTCCCTATTGTGATGCGCTATTTGGAACGTGCATTATTTTTCTATATACCGCACGGCTATAAAGTAGTTCCCTACTTTTGGGCTTATTACACTTGAATATTAATTCGCCAATGTCAATGTAACGGTAAAAACAACAACGTTGTATCTAAGACAGCGACAATATAAACGAAAGTGATAGTAGCAGTGGTATAAGCGGGATAATCAACTCCGCGCCCTGTGCGTTTATAGGAAAATAATGCACTTATCGAAGTGTAAAGTCCCCTCCGCCTGCGGCATCGGGTCCTTATTACCACTTCGAACGTGCATTATTTTCCTATAAACGCACGGCGCGTCGTTGATTATCCCTTACTTAACACCCGGAACTCCTTATATGGGCAAAGATGGCAGCTTTGGATCCTATTTGTAGGCGAACTTCAGAGGTCTATAGGCCTTTCCTTCGAGCACTGTTTTGTTGTTTTCCGGTTTTGTTAATTTTCGTATTTTATTGTTTTCGCTTATCGAGGAAACAATCCCGGGAAAGAGTTTCTTAAAACTCCTCTGAGGGGCACGTGAGAACGGCTGCACTCATTAGGCAGTGAGCCTCAAGCCTGGCACGCTTCAGAAGCGACAGGTGTAGGTCAGCTAGTAACTAGAAATGCAATTCCAAGGAATTACCAGTGCATGAAAATGCCAAAAATGAAATGTACAACATAAGTAAGGGATAATGTATAGAACGCCGGTCATTATCGGAAAATAATTCCCGACAGGATGAACAGAACCCCGACGCGCAGCGGAGGGGTTTTGCTTCGTCCTGAAGGGAATTATTTTCCGATAATGACCGGCGTTCTATACATTATCCCGCTTATTATACGGCTACTTGCCAAAACGAGAAATGAAACTTAACTCAATGCGTCTTTAGCAATGACTTGGCTACCGTTTGGTGGCTTCCGCTAACTTCTAGCAAAAGAAATAGTTCGCCACACATGACAGTTGTTAGGTGTTGCATGGCAACATACTTGGTAACTTTCAATGAAATTCCATTGCAACCAGCGAACGGCTTTGTTGCGGATTGATATGAAAGACGTGAATTAGAAGCACAAAACCCGTTGCCATTGACAGCGGTCATTATATACTTTCACCGGTGATTATATATATTATTCACCGGTAGAACGTTGGAGAGGCCCATTCAAAGTGAATGGGAGCTCTCTCAACATTCTAGAGAGCCGTATAATAATTTGTAGTTAACACAAATAATATATAAAAAAAGAGAGATGGGGTAAAACTGAGCGAATGAGGATTTACTACTGATCTATAAATAGGTAATTGAGATTGTTAGGTGTTGCTAAGACATATATGGTTGCTAGGTTGACGTGGTTTAATAAATGTTGATAGGCAGATAGTTTAATAGACATAGTTTAATGGATGTATAGGTAGATTAATGGATGTTGATAGGAGGACAGGTTAATGAAGGAATAAATAGTTGGAAGTAAATGGATGGAGAGAAAGTGGAAATGGAAAGTTGAATTGAATGGAAAGTGGTCTTTGTTAACATTACTAGGGTGATTGCGATGATTTCTATATTGTTGCAAGGGTAATTGAGATAGCTGTTAGGTTTATCATAGGGTATTCATAGTGGTTACTCTGCTATGTAGGTTGCTAAATTAGGTGGAGGTTCCTAGGTGGTAATTGAATCAGACATGAGTGTTGATAAACAGAAGGACAATTTCCAAACTGATCGTATATAGATAACACACCAGCATGGAGCTCTTGAACAGTCCAAAGGCAAACTAGGCTTAGTTTATTTTATAACCTAACATCGATTATGTTGTGATAAGTCATGCATTTATGGTTAAACCATGAATGGTTGTTTGTTTGTTTTTTTGCTACAATAAACTCTGCAATTTAGGATGAGAGCACGAGGGATCACAGCAAGAGATAATTTGAGTAGACAATATGCATGGATAAATTAACTTTTTTAGAAATGGTGAAATCTTCAGAGGTCATTATTTATCATGCAGGCTCACATTGCATTAAACATCATAATTGTATTTATCGTGACTGTAGAAGAGCTAGGGTGTGCATTGCACACAAAAATCACAGTTAGGCGACGCCGACGTTATTGGCTGAATGATTAGGTCTATATTTTTAAAATTGATAAAATATTCAACGGTCATTTCGGCAGGCTGTGTAGCCGAATTACATTGATATCATATTGTGATATCCTCTTTATTGTGTGTGATGTACCTGTTGAGTTGCTGAAATAGTTGTGTCCCTTTAAGGGGAACTTAGGGCTGGAGTTTTAGGTACGTGTGTTTGCGTGTGTTTGTTTGAGCAGGTCGGAGTCGGAGAGTGAAGGAGTTGGACAGAGAGGTCTGTTAAAAGAATGCTCTGTTAAAAGCGTGAGTTGTGGCTAAGACAGCAACTCGGTTGTGATATAAGCTACTTGGTTGATAAATAAAGCACGGGAAGTTTCATTCAAGTGTGACAACGTGTCTGGAGTATTACAATATTCATCCTGGCTGTAGCCTAACTTTAGATGACGCAGGCTATGAGTTTCACAATAGGCTATTAACGGTGGTAAACATTTTTGTCATAATCGCCTGCCAAAAGACGGGGATCAACACCGGGAGTTGACATTGATTCAGTGAAGTTAGCTTTATTTACAGCTGAACTATCTAGGTCTCTCGTGGGCTGCGTTATTTTAATTCAAGTAGCCTAGGCTAGCAATTTTGCCTGGCTTGATAACGTTAGGCTGTTTGTTTTAGTCGGAAATCGTTTGGTTTGCTACGTTAACCGCACTTTGTGCGTACATATGCCAGATGTGCTGCCAGATGTGGACTAATAATAGCAGAAGCAAGCTCGGACCAGAGCGTGGTAAAGTTGGTTTATATTGGATGTTGCCTACATAGCCTGCTAGTTAGCGAGACAGTCTAGTGCTTCAGATTATATCCAGTGGTTTATCTAGCCCAAGTATGATAAGGTGGCATACACACAACAATCCGTTTTAATGTTTTTATGTTGACAACAACTCATGTTGTACAGAAACACCATAGTAGTTCATTTCAGTGAGCTAGCGATTTAGTTGCTATGTGTTTTCAATAGGTTATAATGAGTCAACAAGCTAACAAGCTAACTCTACCGTTAGAGAGCTTACGTTAACCTACAATGATCTGTGTGTCCTGAACACATTTATGTCGCATATAAACAACAAACCGTATCAAAATAAACCATTAAAAGTGGTCAAGAAACCTTAATTCACATTTAATATTTCCTGTTAGGACCCCACAGGGCCGCCGCCATTGTTTTCTGATTTTTTGTTACTCCCGCCTCTGTGTACAACGCAGGCTTCTGATTTGCTCTGAGTGGTTCACATTTGCATATTCTATGATGTCATGATCACAATGTTAAGTCTATGGGGAAATTTTAATAGTTTTTAATTTATAGTTTAAAAAGTATAAAAGTTACAAAGTTGAAAAGTCATAGCAACCTAATCCATTAGAAGACCTACGTTACAGAGTTTGAATGAAGTTTCTAAGTTAAACGGTTGAAGAGAAATTGCGTACGGAAAAAGTGGTAAGCGGAATAATAATAAGAGGAATAAGAAGTCTAGGAATAACAGTACAGTGCATTTTCATGCACTGTAATTAACGACAGGTCTGGAGTGAACGGTGGTCTATGCCGGGGTGAGTAGAAGTTGTTTGTTTATTCACACTGATTAGTTTCGAACGAGAGAGAGCCAAGTGCGTGTATGTTTGTATCGTTCGTCAGAATACTGTAGCTGTTGGATTGTAGCCCATTTGGTAACTTTGTCGCCAAACATGTGTGCCTGCCCAGCTGCTGGATTTCAATTAGCCTACGTTTGGTGGTGGTAGCTATGTTAACATGAAATTGTTGTGAACAGCAGTAGTGAAAAGAGGTAGGTTTGGTGTCGCTTATCTTTGTTGACTAGTAGGCCCTAGCTTTAAATTCGGTATTGGGGTTGTTTAGCTGATACTGACGAACTCACCCATTTGCAGATAAGTTGTGAGCTAAACTGTTTTGTTGTCTGCTTGGAGCAGTAGTTAGCTACAGTTAGTCTGCGTCAAGTTTCTCTTTGTCTAGTAGCGTTGTATTTGAAGCTTGTATTGTGGCAGTGCAGTTCCAAATTTAACGTCTGCTTATATATGGTAAGTCAGTTTAACATTTTATGGGTAGATTGACTGGGGACGCCTAGTTTATTCAACTAGCCATAGAGTGTTATTTCTATTACTAACAAGAGAACATCTGTGGGTGTTAAGCCTAATTGTTAATTTGTTGAGAATATTAAAGGAACACATTAAAGGTGTTCATGTAATTGCGGATGCTCTTTCTTGAGCATAAGCATGTTTGTTGCTTGTGACCTGTTTCTCTCTTGTCTTCCCAGTGTCCAAGGGTGTTGGGACGATTTAAGCCTACCTAAAGCCTACCTTAAGGCTGGCTTACATTGCACGATTTTGGTCTGTTTTAACAGTCGGCGATTACATTTCCAAAATCGGGCGGAAATCTTGAGAGTTGTGCTAGAATCGCAGCGCGCTCCCGTCATCTAAATCGTTTAGTGTAAGGTGCCAATCTTAGCGGTTTTAAGTCCGTCTTTCTCTAGTTTTGCCGTTACGACAATATCAAACATGTTTGATATTATCGGAAGTCTTTTCAGTCGTGGCTCATGCAAATAGTGACGTGAACATTAAAAACCAATAGTAACCTCTCGCGAACACGAAAACGGAAAGGGCAAAATAGGCGACAGCTGTAGCCTGTATGATTACTTGTTATTTCATTTCTTATAATTTATTAGTCGGCTATTCTACGTGACAGAACAACTGTATGTCTGTTAGTGATGTCACACTATCACTAACAGACATAGCCTACAGTTGTTCTGTCACGTAGAACGCGAAAGAAATACTTTGATAGCCTATCATGTGAGTTCCTGTTGATGATGACGTATAGCCTAGTGCACGATGGAAATAATTTGAAGGAATCTAGCAGCAGTCTTGTAAATAGTGACCACAGTCTTTGCAAAATCCTAATCTGAGACTGGCTTGTGACTAGTCTGTGACTAAAAACTCAATGAATTGTCTTTAGATGTGAGAGGGTCTGAGACTGTAGTTTTTCAAAAATCTTTTCCAAATCTTTGCAAAGTCTGACAATGTAAGGTAGGCTTTACACTGACAAGATTTGGGAAAGATTTCTGAAAGACTGTAGTCTTTTAACTAATGCCCCTCATTCAAGCTTTACTCAAAAGACTACAATCTTTCAAGAATCTTTCCCAAATCTTGCCAGTGTAAGGTAGGCTTTAGAGATGGGATGTGGTCACAGTTTTTTTTAATTTTTATTAATGATTGTGTGTTGATGTTTCACTAGGTTTCCTGGGTGGAAACCTTTTGGGGAAGGAGGTGTGATGCCCCTCTGCTTCCCCGACAGGCCGCTTGCTATTCTCTGTTGTGGCCACACAGTTTGCCGGCTTGCAGTGGCGAGACTAATTAAGAGGGACTGCCCTCACCTGGTACCGGTGTGGGCATATAAGCCTTCGCCATCCCTCGCCATCCCTCCCTCCCTGTACACATACATATCTGCATACCACTTCTACTCACTTACATATGACCGACAAGCATTCATACACCTATAATTTCATCCCCCTAGTCATTCTCTTTATCCTAGATTAACCTTAAATAAATATACATTTTTATTAGGAGTCTGTGTGCCTCTTTTGTGTTGTGCCATAAGCCGGGCGTAACAGCCGCCAAGTTGGATTTCAACAACCAGCTACTTCACTGGCATGGTAAGCTAGTCCGTGGCTAACTAGCACCTATGACTAGCATTAGCTGCGCAGCCTCAGAGTGAGTGAGTCTGAGGCGAACCAAAGCCCATTTGGGCTAACTGACATGGCTAAGGATATGGACACTAACAGGACTGCAGGGTTCATACTATATTGCCCCTGGCTGCAGCAATGAAATGTATAGGGCTGTACTTTCGACACAACAGGGTCGTTTATGAGGGTTAATTCCGAAAGACTGAAACCTGAGTTCTGAGCTATAATTAAGCACACATAACCAGTTCCCGATTAGTTTTGGTTGGCAGCATGACATCAAGGTGATGGAGCCTGCCTGCATGCCTGTTAGAAATCATTAGTTTAAGGGATAGTTCGGGTTTTAAGACACGAAGTTATATGGGTTCCCTGTCAGCAACGTTGTGCATCAGCACTGACTTACCCCCCGACAGCGTCCTGTGAGCCGAGATCCAGCCGGTTTTTGATCGTTTTTGATGCTGAAGAAAGTAGTCTGGCAAGTTGCTGGGGTCACGAAAGTAAAGTGTTTTTCTTCTCAAAAACATATGCGTTCAAAAGAGTGATATATTTGCACCACAAAAACGTTGTCCAGCTGTCAGTAGCGCGCAGTGATAGGAATCGAGAAAAATAGTGCCAAGTGATAACGAGGTTTGAATTTTTCCTGGACAACGTTTTTGTGGTGCAAATATATCACTCTTTTGAACGCAGAGGTCTATTGAGATACTTTCATCATACCATATCATTGACACTCATTTGTTCTATGATGTACTTCCATTGAAACGCATTGATTTTGACTTGACTTGATTTCCTCATTTCTGGGGTGATATGAAGTAATATCTAATATTCCCTTTGCATAGGCTTTTGGTATCCAATATAGAAGCAAAATGCAGCAATGTTTTTGAAGCTGACTGTACCTATTGTTCAGATTTAGTTTTCTAGAAATATGCAAATGATGGCATATTTAGGTAAAACTGGTCTCATTTGCATGTCTAAACATCACATTTCAGAAAACTTGCAATACAAAAAATATTTGCCTTAATGTGAGTAAACAACTGTGAAAGTTTCAATTTGATATCTATAGTTTAAAATTTTACCCATTTCACCTGTAGTAAATCCCAATGGCAAAATGCATTGGAAATTGCTACCTTTGACCTTGAATAAAAGTATGTTCCACTAAATATAAATGGGTAGATGTTTAATATGTGATGCAGGAGGGTTTAAGGATCAATAAAAAGTATGAACCATTACTATTGCAATTAGTTTAAGTTTTGGCCCTTTTTTGAGCTAGATTGACTGGCCTAATGTAATATTGACATTGTGGAAAGTTTATAGCTTAGGCCAGTGTTTCTTAACTGGTGGGTTGGAACCCAAAAGTGGGTTGTGGTACTGATCTGAGTGATGGGTCGCAGAGCTTGTGGCTAAAAAGAAATAAAAAAAAATCGCCAATTTAAAATGCTACCTGATCAGATCTATCATTGGCCTGTTATTGTGATAAAATGTATTCGTAGCCTATGTCAGCCATTGCCATGGCATGGACATAGACAATGTTTATGACAGGTCATGTTAGATATAATGTTAGGGAGCTAATTTTATAAAAGTATGCATAATTTTAAGATATCATGTGAAACGCAAGTTGGCTGCAACCCTTGGGCATAATAAAATTGGGCATATAAGTGTAGGGTGCACATGAGAGCATAAAACCATCCAAACTAAAGTGTCACTTGAAAACAACGCACCCCTGTCAAAGACAAACCTTGAGGTAATATCAGCAGTTAAAGACTTCACAAATGTAATGCCAAACATCTGCATTTTCCACACAAATAGGCCAGGCACTTTGCTTGTCTTATGTTGGCTACCTCACCATATTCGTTGGCCTGAATGCTAAATATATATAATATAGTTGGTCACAACTTTATGAGATTGTGAAATTATGGGTTCCAAAACCAGACCAGTTAAGAACCACTGGCAAAAAAACACATTTCACACTTCCACTTTTGCTCAAATGGCCTAATTTCTGAACGGATTTTGTTCAGAGCTGAAAATGAGCTGAAAACTGTATTTGACATTTTATCCAATTGCAAAGACATTTGATGTGCGAGTATGGTCTTTGTCCTTCTTCGTCCTTCAATTTATGAGTATAGTGCTTGGTGCATGGATTTACTCATGCATGTGTGCTTATTTAACAACTTGAGCCTGTTTCTGTTTATCTAGATGCCACCCTTGAATTTACCAGTGCCCCACTAGGGCCACCCTTGTTACAAATCTCTAGAATCGCCACTGTCTACACGTATGACAATGATACGTGATTACATCTGTAGCCTATCCAACAAATATAATTCCAATGAAAACTAGAACAGGCAATTCTTTTAGAAACACTAAACACTTTTAAACACTTCTGTTAGAAGCGCATTTGTGAAGTCACACACTGATGTTGGATGAGGAGACTGGCTCAGTCTCCGCTTTAATTCACCCAAAAGGTGTTCTATTGGGTTGAGGTCAGCACTCTGTGCAGGCCAGTCAAGTTCGGCCACACCAAACTCTGTCATCCATGTCTATATGGACCTTGCTTGGTGCACTGGTACATAGAGAGCCGAAGTCACGCCCTTCTACTTCCGGTCTATGGGACCTATTTCACGATTTTTTATGCACGGGAGTCAATGGAGGTAACAATTATTTTTTGGTCCCGTTTGAGTTGGACTGTGCATTTTCACATACGATGTGTTACGAAGTCACTAACGCGACTGATGTGTTTGTAGACGATCTTTCACAATGTTGTAATTCACTAGTTACGACATACTTTTCAAATGTCTTTACATGAAAAATTGTCATTAAAATTGACAAACATCATATGGATAATTCAAGGCACCAGACAATCGGGACCAGAAAATTATTTATCTTTCTCCATTGACTGCCATTAAAAAAAAATCCAAAGATAGGTTCCATGGAGGCAAACGGAAGGGGCGGGACTTCGGTACTCTATAGTCATGTTGAAACAGGAAGTGGCCATAGGAGTAGGAGTAGGATGAAGCACTGGAGTAGGATGAACGCACCGGTACATCCACTGCCTTTCTTTTGCTTTAGACACTGCTGTTGATTTTCCAGCTTCCTCTTCCTTTTTGTGAACAAAGCCAGAGGTAAACGGTCACTTTTCCTGGTGGGAAGCTGGGTAAGCCCACAACTTTTCAGGCTATTGCATGCCATCTCCTTAACTACTCTACCATCGCCCCTGAATTTAAACTGTTGTGGGAAGCCTCTACTAGCCTGGTCCTAACCATCCCATAATACTACCATTTCATTTCGTATTATGGTCTGGCATTTCTTTGCTCTGAAGCGCTTGCAGGAAGCGGGAAGTAACGCCCAGTTCTGGTTTGAATTGATTGGACAGCTCTCACCCAATCGGCGATAGTTACTCATAACAACATAGCGCAGGCGTTTAACGTCATCGTCACGAGCGCCCTCCCCCTTTCGCCCCCACCAACCCGTCTCTTCGTTTATTGGCTGCTTTCTGGAGGGGGGGCGTTCTGTTACAATTCTACCGAGCAGAATGCTCCACAGAGGAGCACGGCCAGACTCGTAGTGGAGGCAATCCTTGGCCGGAAGTACGTGGATGGCTCGCGAGGCTAAGCCTCTACCGTAATTTCCCAACTATTAGCCACGGCTTATGCATTGGTTTTGCAAAATGTCTTCAGCTATGAGATTAATACACAGAGATAATGGCCCTCAGGTATCAAACGAGCGTACGACAAAAAAACGGGCGTATATTGAGCGTACATTCATTTCTACGCGATGTGTGGCATTTATCAATTTGAACGTGAGCGTAGGCTAAGATGAAATCGTACGCCAGGTCTGAGTTGGCGTACGCAGTTTTCGATTTCAACTTGAAGTGAATCATAGCCTCCATGAGCACCAGTCATGTCACTCATGAGTCATGACAAATCCTTATCGTAAACAGTGCTTGAAGTGGGAAAAAATAAGTGCAGGAACTCTGATTTTCCGACATTTGTGCGGTGAAAAAAAAATCAAGTCTTTAGGATGTGTTGGTTCAAAAACTATTTTAATTTCATCATTCTTTCAAGCAATAACCTATAGGCCTAGGCTACTTCTTTCTAATTCACAAATGGAATACTGAAAAACCATTAAAAAACAACATGAACCAGACCAGTGTGATAGCCTACTTGTAGGCCTAACAATAGACTGGGCTGAAGGCCCTATAGAACCTTAAAGCAACAAAGAGTTTTTTGTCTACCTTAACATAATGTTTCCAAAATTATTTCAGCAGTTCATCAACTCATAACAGGGTGAACAGCACTTCTGCATTCACTTCGCAGCCCTCTATCGGCTGTAACCACACTATAACTGTAGCGTACCTGTGGTTTGATGAAATGAGATCTCAGAAACCACAAATATGACTTGCTTTGATGTCGCAATACATCATACTGTCATGAAATCATGCAACATGCTCTACCTTGTCTGTGGACATCGTTATTTGGTGGATAAACAAATAGCGTGCGTGCAAAAGAGGAAAAGTGCTTTAGTGTTGAACCTTTGGGCTAAAGGCCCAGACGAAGAAAACTGTGAAATAGGTGTCACACCTGGTGTGAGGTTCTTAGAATACCAGCATTTAAAAGTTGTTAGCTGTTAGGAAAAGGCAGACTACAGCTTGTTGCAGTTCACAAGTTTAATCACCGTTTATCAATACATTATAATAAAAATAAGCAATAAAACATTCCTATTCTAAAATCACATAAACAGTCATTCAGATCCGCGTATAGGCAGCGAGTAGCTACCCAAGCCGTATGGAGTGTGACGAGGGAAGGCGTAGTTTACCACGCATCCAAACGAACAGTTCAAAGTCTTTAGTAATCACAGCAGTTCACCGTCACGGAGTCCGGGTCTAACCATGTAGTGGCGATTGCAGGGAGGCTACAGCGGTAGAGGCAATGGGAAGTGGAGTGTGGTCACCAATGCACTCTCGCTGACGCCGGGTGGTCTTCTATGCTGCTCCGCCGCCTTGTTTAGCTAGCTGCACCACTGTGAAGGACCAAAAGAAAGCCCTTAGTCGCAAGCACACAGATATCTCAAATATCGCTCACACACGCATACAGGCAGGACTACGTCCCTTTACTTAGCTCAGATAGGCGTTGAATTCAGTTTCTCTCGTCCGGCTGATTCCTCCTTCCGTCGGCATTCCCTTGTTGTTGCGTTGCTCAACCGCAGACCTCTCGGAGCAGGCCGGCTACTGTTCCAGTTCCACGGTCCAAAGTCACACACAATTTCAGAGTCTTTTAGTCCTTGTTTCGGGAGCTACTTCGATTGCCCCTCGTCCGTGTTGACTCAGTCCATTTCTGTCTCCTCTCCCACGCTGCACCTGTTTTATCAAAAAGGAAGCAAACGGAAAAAGCCCCCCCACAGTCTCGTACCCCGCCAATGCTAGGCGAAGAGGGGTGTGTCTCAGGTGTTTGCAGTTGTCCCCAATTACGTGAAGCCCTAATTGTAGCCTAGAGTAATAGATAGAAATGTCCACAGCAAGTCCAGTGTTCACACACACACACACACTCAATAAAGTCAATTGTAAATCACTTCACGCTGCACAAATTATGATAAGAGTAAACCACACCAGTGAAAGAAAAGAGCACGCAATGCACACAAATTAGTAACGCATAAAGCACACAATTGGGTTCACAAATTATGGCACAGTTTGCAAGATGTTCTACATTTGACATAGGCTGTAGCCTACTTGTTACATTGATTTAATTAACAACATTAACAACTGGCCAAGAACAGAGATTCAAGGTCAAAAGTCAGAACAAGAGAGTAAGTGTGACTGTAAGTGTTATTTCTATTGCTATTTTGGGTCCTGAAATTGCATATCAAGCATCTGCCATGGCCAGGGATGGGCAGTCTTTCTAATACATGTACAGTATTTGAAATTCGTATTTCAAATACAAAATACTATTTTGTAATTTGTATTTTATTGAGATAATGAAAATGCCTTTGTATTTTGTATCAAACTACTTCAGCGTTGTGTATTTTTGTATTTTCAAAATACTGTAAAATACTTTGTGAGACGCTGTGATGACATCTATCTAACTATCTATGCCAAAAGTATTGGGTCACTTGCCTTGACTCACATATGAACTTAGGTGACCTACCATACTTAATCCATTGGGTTTAATAGGATGTCGGTCAACTCTTTGCAGCTAACAGCTTCAACTCCTCTGGGAAGGTTTAGGAGAGTTTATGGGATTTTTTGACCATTCTTCAACAACAGCATTTGTGAGGTCACACACTGATGTTGGACAGGCTCTCAGTCTCTGCTCTAATCTCTGCCCAAAGGTGTTCTATTGGGTTAAGGTACTGCACTCTGTGGAGGCCAGTCAAGTTCCTCCACACCAAACTCTGTCTTTACGGACCTTGCGTTGTGCACTGGTGCACAGTCATGTTGGACTCTTGGTTGATGCTGAAGCATTTCAGAGTTCCTTTCACTGGAACTAAGGGGCCAAGCCCAGCTATTCCAACATGACTGTGCAGCAAGTGTGGTATAACAGATGCCAGCTTGCTTAGCTGTACGTGTGGAACGTTGGTAAACCTCACTTCCCGACGCCTCAAGAGTGCTGCTGGCATGAAAGCTAGTACCCTGGGCTTTAAGCTGGATTGTTAGCACGCTCGACTCCCGATCCGTGGTGCTGCTGTTTCGCGGGTTCGAGTCTAACCGTGTGCAGGGCTGAACCGCAGTGGTTCAACACAACACAGGTTACAGTAGCACGAGATCTCTGTCTCTGTCCTTTGCGGTCAAGCCCCTGTGATGCCACTCTCGGCATATTGCACTCACAACACAAAACATGCGGTGTATTTTTTAGAGGACCAAAGAAAGGACTTGCCATCCTTGGACCAGTAACCCTCATCAAAAAACTTTTTTGTAAGGTTCAATACCATCATCAGGCCCCATAGGTGTCGTCTGAATGCAACACTGTTTGTGAAGTTGTATTTTGTAGCTTATTTTGATACATTTTTTTGGTGGGTATTTGGTATTTTATTTGGAAATACATTTTGATGTATTTGTGCCCATTCCTGGCCATGGCTTTATGACAAATGACAAAATGCAGAAATTTGATGAATCAGCAGGATCTCTGTTTATTTTGATATGTAGTTTGGGCAGGTGTGAAAACGTGGCCATAGGGCAGGTGCGAAAACGTGAGATATTTCACAGATATTTCATCATAGAAACGAGCAGATAGCGCCATTGGAAAGGTCAGGTTCTGCAGTTTCATTTGATATGCCTGTTATCTCTGTGACCGAGAAGAAAAGGTGCCGCTGCGGCCGCATGGTGCGTCTCTCGAAGAAGGCAGAGAGGGTCGGCCGGCGGCCCAATGGTAATCTTCTATCCCATAGATAGGGCACTGTCATGGCTCGTGGGTAACGTAGTCTTTCATCGATCTTGTGATATTATTAACAGCAATGTGTTGTATTTCCTGATTGGGGAAACCTTTAGCTAGTTTATTTTTCTTTCAGTCCATGGTTCCATAATACCATTCGATCGTGCTGCAAATTATCAGACTTGAGAAGCACGCATCGCATCGGCAACTTCGCTGCTCAGTAGCCGAATTTTCTGTCCAGGAGGCCAGCAGTTCGTGAAAAAAGCTGCAGATCATAGACAGAGAAAGCATATGCTCTGAGAACAGAACACAACTGCATGTCAAGTGTAGCCGAGGGTCTGTCTACGCAGAAACAACACGTTTTGATCGTGCGTTTCAAGTGTATGCCGCGAATATCAAATTAACTTGACTGACTGAATCCCTTATATTTTTTGGCAACTGTTAAAATATTCAAAACCATGCACTGAAATATCAAAGATAATGGTAAGGCATGGTAGGCTACTGTTCTTCGATAAACAACCAATATTTAGATTCACTGCTCCCGTCCTCCGCTGATCAGAGCGCAATTCGAATAGCCCACGGAACTACGATTAAAATATTTATGCTTTGGGTACTGTATTTCAGGGCCTACACCACCTTGAAAAATGTCTCTGCCCCCCGAGAAAGTAGGTCTGAAGCCTACATATTCACCAATCCTTATGGATTACTCCACAAACCAAAGCAAACTAACCAGCGGTGGTAATTTTCGTGGAGTTAGAATGAACTACTTGGGACACAGACCGGTAGGCCTACGCGATTTCAGCATCACTCTGGCTCTGTTTTCGTTTTTTTTTTTAAATGAGCCATTTAAGTACGAAGCTGATAAAGTAACCTAAATATAGCCTAGACGTGCGTTTAAAACTGGTTCTGGCGGCAACGGGGCAGCAGAGTCAGAAACGCAACAAGTT
This sequence comes from Sardina pilchardus, assembly GCF_963854185.1. Classification (NCBI taxonomy): domain Eukaryota; kingdom Metazoa; phylum Chordata; class Actinopteri; order Clupeiformes; family Clupeidae; genus Sardina; species Sardina pilchardus. The sequence continues at coordinate 5,269,278 of NC_085004.1, forward strand.
CTCAACATCGTTAAGATCATATAAAATGTATGTCCCCAGCACTTATCAAACCAATCTGTAAAATAGCGTTTTTGTCCCCTGAAAACTAAACCGACGCCCTTGGATAGATAGATAGCTATCCAAAGAGAAATTACAGAATTACATTCATGAGGAAATACGTCAGATTACGGAACTATTATAGAGACGCAGTCTAACTCAATAAAACTTGTTTGCATAGTGCTAATCATCCTCACTGTTGTCAAACTCTCGAATGAAACAAAGTGTTATTTCAATCTGCTGCTTGTGTTAATGGCAATTTTGAACTATGACAAATAGTTAGTTAGTTCATGCTCGTCTTTTTCGAAGTAGGCCTACAGAGCCTTGCGAACATTTTCAGAGTGCCAGACTGAATTGACAAACACCCGAAAAAACAAAACAATAAAAGAGTTGTAGTGCTGCAGTCTGTAGGTGACTAGGCTCCTAGGGATTTCTGTTGGCATTTCCAAAATATACTATATGGGCTGGGCCACTAGAAGTTGCTTCCTGGCCGCCTATTGAATGAGTAGAACTGGGCTACAGTATCAATCACACCGCAGCAATGCTACAGCGGACTGTACTGAAACCTAGTGGCGGTAAGTTGTAATACAGCTGTAATACATTTCACGCAGAGCGTGAATCAGGCAACGCATGAGGGAAATAGCCATTCTCAAGTAACACTTACTGTACCACCAAACATGCACCACACAGGTAAGTACTGTACCTACCACTGAACATGCACTACACAAGTACTGTACAGTAAGTACCCACCACTAAACATGTACTACACAGGTAAGTACCCTCCACTAAACATGCACTACACAGAGGACTAAGTTAGCAACTTTGTTGGTTGCAATGCAATTTCCCATTGCCAACCAACTAAGTTGCTAACACGTTAGCAACTACGGTTTTGGGAAACTCACCCCAGGTAAGTACTGTATATTCAGCCTCATCACAGGCGAAGCACCGCAAAGTTCTCACGTAGCACTTGTAAACTCCCAACTTCTAGATTCGACTGGAACTTCACGGGATGGGATTCAAGTGCTGCTGCGTGAGAACTTTGTGCCTACCTAGCGGTGCTTCGCCTGTGATGAGGCTGAATATAGTCCCAAGTAAATATCTGCCCAGGTAATAGCCTCGTTTGATTTTGCATTATGATTTGTACTCGTTCTGAACACACGTCTCCCAAGATATATTTAGAAAAAAAATAGATGTCTTGGTCACTTCTTTGGAGGACGTGCTAACTGACACCCTTCATTTACAGCAACTGTGCTAAGCTAAAGCTAAAAAAGCTGCTCCAAAAGCAGGACATTGCCTGGACGGATTTTAACCGGGTTTTTTTTCACTGTTCTAACTCTGGGGGTGACCGAGACTGCCTTAATATCATTTTTGGGTGGCGTATTCCTTCAACTTGCACAAAACGCTGTCCTGCGGCTTATTCACAAAGCAACTAATACACATGCAGGAAATTACTGTAAGCCTGAACATGCCTCATTATGCCAATCTTTTAGTCCAATGATCAAAAAAACAAACAGACACTTAAACAAGCCATTCTGTGGAAGATGACACCTACATACTGCATAAAGACAAACAGATCACAGAGTACACATGCCGAGTCCTGTGAGGGCAGGAAAGTACATTATCTAAACATTAACTCATTACAAACACAACCCTCACTGGTCACTCTGATGTGCACTCTACCATCAAACATTGTTTTACTATTATAAATAATGACTTTTTATGAGAACTTACTTTCTTATCAAACACAATTTGGGTTCCAAATAATCACACAGTGGCAAGAAAAAGTGAAGCCATGTTAAAGTTGACTAAAAATAGGAATAAAAAATATATATTTAGGAAATTGATCTTGATGCCTTAATTAACAAAATGAGGACAAATCCGCTCTTTAAGGACACCATTTTTCTTCGTGAATGAACAATGTATTATAAATAAATAAATGTTCTTCTTTAACCCTGTTAAGTGTTCTATAACCCTGTAAAATATTTTTGTTGCACAGCAGATGTTCCCCAGATGACCCACCACATTATTAGGCTTTTAAATTGATACAGCCATTTATGTAAATAATGTAAAAATGGGATGTTTGCTTAGCTCAATTACCAATGATTTACAAATGATTTATGGTTCAAGTTTTCCATTTACACCTGTGCGGTCACACTTATGATCATATGATCATTTTTGTTTTTTTTCTGAGAAAATTAGGAATTTCGAAACACACACATATACACAGACACAGACACAGACACACACACACACACACACACACACACACACACACACACACACACACACATATATATACACACACACACACACACACACACAGCAGGCCTGCTTAGTATGAGGACATACTGTACATAGCACCTACAATTACTACACCCGGGTCCAGTAGACCCGAACACCTCACAAAGGCACAGTGTGTGTAGAGGGGTGTGCCGTTTGCAGTCATTGAAAATAAGTTATTTTTTATGTTCTTCACAGGACATGAGCTAAGGCTAATGAGTTTGAGTTTGAGGAAATAATAAATAGCATCATCTTTCTTTCAGCAAACATTGAAAACGGGTCCCAAAGATCCGAACTCTTAGAAGGGTTAAAATACACAGGACATAAGTATACACCACCCCTATGTTAAATTCCCATAGAGGCAGGCATGTTTGTATTTTAAAGGCCAGCTACAGTGTGTCATGGATCCAGGATACTATGCATCCTGATAAAGTCCTCTTGGCCTAAAATAGCTTCACATCATCACCCTTCACCATACCTAGAGATTGGCATGGGGTACTTTCCATAAGATCATCTCTCAAAGCAAATCAGAGCAGCTATTAGGCTAACTGCAATAACACCATGCCGGCTCTATGGTGCCCTCTCTGTTGTGGCCCCTGGGTTTTAACAGCACGTCAATACAGGGTCTGCTTTACTAGCAGGCTAGCATGTCAAAGCAATTGAGAAAAACTGTAATTGCGTTGTTTGTGCGCATCTTGATTATGCTTAATTGTGACATTTAAGGGCCAAATGTCCTCACTCAAGAAAAAATATGCCCTCTCCCTTTATTTTTTGTTTGTATTGGTGATGGGCCAATGTGGTATTCTCATGAAACATTGCAAAACTCTAGCTTTCCTAGGAGTTTACACTTTGGAGATACGTGGGTAATAATCATTACATTCATGTTATTGCAAGATCACAAATGACAACCTGCCAGATTCAACATCATCATTGTCATCATCATCATCATTAAGACAACAAGACCCTCCATCTCCTCCCTTTAAAAGGGAGCATGCCAGATGACAGATACAAACCTGACTGCTAATCAGAACTAAACATTGCTCTCTGACTGGTAAGGTAAGATATGGTTGTGTTTTAACACATTTGTATTTTACAGAAATCCACAATGTCTATCTTTCTATATGATGAACTCTACTTGTGTGTGTGATTTGTAGACTTTATTGGGTAAGTATCAAACAAGTGAAAACATTAAGTAATGGGACGAGGATAACAAAATGCTGGAGAAGTTGTGTAATGACAGCAAAAACAAAAGGAGAAATGACTGGAGAATATAACTAAGACTCATAGTGAGCAGCTCAAATCCTACAGTATTGGACAAGAATGTGACAACTTTTAATTCTCCCAACGCTAGCAACTGGTCTTCACAGTTCCGTAACATTTACATTACGTTATCTATGTCCTTTTTGCTGCTAAATATGGGTTTACAAGACATGTGTATTGTGTATTCTATTTTTAATGAACATTTTACACGTCACATCAACGTTTTTCTGATTTGGGGTACAGTTGGGGCCTTATTCCTGCCAAAAAGAAAATGAAAATAAAATTAAAAACTCGTTTTGGCATTTAATTTCAAAGTGTCAGTGCAGCTACAGTATGTACAGTTGCATGTAATCGCCCTCTTGTTCATTTCTGACTGGACAAGGGGCATTCCATGAGTGGCCATATCTCCAAACGTCCCCACTGTTTCTGTGCTGGTAGTGCAGAGGCTAAGGAGCTGGGCTAGTGTGCAGGATTCACAAGAGTTGTAGCTTTAATTCCCAGGCTCGTGCCCTTGACAGCTAAAGGAGCGGCAGCTACAGCACAGTGCTACACTCTGGGGGCATGTTCACGAGCCCCCATATTCATGCCCCCAGTGTGTAGCGTTGTAGCTGCCTAGCTCCTTTAGCTGTTGGCTGCAGCAACTCCAGATAGGGAAAACTGATTGTTTTTCTTCTTTCTTTTGTACCGACAATCCTCAGATTTCTCAGATGGGGTCCTACCTGCATGCTCTCATTGCTCTGGTCCTTGCTGTGGACAAGACCATTGCCCTGGACACACCCAACAATACAGTGGCGCATGTTCCTAAGATTTCCAAGGAAAAGGTCATAGAGCGCTTCATCGGTAAGTACCCCCCCCCCCACACACACACACACACCCCCCATTCATTTATAATTTTAAAGTTTTATTTTGTTTCTTGAAATAGCTCTTTTTTGTGTAGTTGTTCTTTCTGTAGGCCTATATAATATTCTGAGTTGAAATTGATCTAATGACGTGGCAGGATAGTCATGATTTCCATTTTTGAAAGACAGCGATAGTTAGAGACGAGAAATGGGTTTTTGTAATTTGGGGTGGTACTTCTGAGGTGTCAGACTGATGGGGATAGCAGGATGCTGCTGTCCAAGATGGAGAAAAGTGTTGGTGACTGTGATCCAGGAGTGAGTTGGTTGACAGGTCCAGGTGGCATGAAGGTAGTTGTTAGTGCTACTTTGGGTGCAATGTGAAGAAACGTCTGTTCCTCTGTCTGTTTGATGTGGCTTTTGTGAATGGTCTTATATCGAATCAGTTGTAGGAGCCAGTGGTCATAAAGGTGCTTACAGATTTCAATTCAGAAATCCACAATCTTATCTAACATTTGCAAGACAGAAGTACAAGACAATCAGACCAGTAGCTGCTTTAAATCATAGTACACAACATACAACATTGGTTAAAGGGTGGACGGCTTGCATACAATGAGAGTATATTTAAACTTGAGTGGTGAGTGTATTTTCCCTGCATCATGATGCATATTTGAAGCTCTGGTTGCATCCGTAGGCTATCTGGAATAGATCACTAAGCCTTGTGTTTTTGGTCTCTCCTTCTAGGAAACCTTGAGGACGATGCCCCTTCAACTGTTAATATGACCACCCGTGCCATTTCTGAGCCCAATAGCACTAGAGCTGCCTCATCACCTCCGTACATCTTCAAGGACAACCCCAATCTAGAGTGGCAGTTGTTTGACCACTCCCTCCCCAACGGAGCAGTGGGCATCTGGAACGGTTATACCGGCCGCTACGACTATGTGTGCAGGCCAACAAGTGGGACTGAGGTGGGGTTCTACAGTAGCATCTATGGTGCTTATTGTTTTTTCCCACGCTATCCTAACTTGTGGCAGACTAATGGATTTTATGTCCTTGTGAACAAAGATGACTTTGTATTCCTGCAGTGGATAGAGGGATCTCATGGGTCTGTTCCCACCCACTCAGTCAGATCAGGTACAAATGACGATGGGCATTATGTTGCAAAAAACAAGTATGGTTTAGGATTGCTACATCGTAATGATGCATTCTATTTGCCTTGGATCCAAAAAGTAAAAGATGGGGTAGTCTATGGGAAATCTATATGGTATAAAAAATCCTACCAGGCCTTGGTAATTAATTCAAGCCCATATTCACAGGAGCTCAAAAATGTAGAGTATTATATTGATCAAGCCGATATCATAGAGACTCCCCCATTCATTGTGGATCAAAACACTGTATCCAACCAGGAGTGCAATAGTGTAGTCATGAAAGTCACACTCTCTGCAACCGAAACAAAAACAAACACTTGGGAGATTAATTACTCCATGACTCTTGCAACCAGCACCACTATTTCTGCTGGGATCCCTGAAATAGTTGGAACTAGCGTTACCATTGGCACAGAGGAGACTTTTGAGACCAGTTCAGGAACATCCCTCTCACAATCTATAACCTCTAGCCTTGATGTAACAGTGACTGTACCTCCAAACCACTCTTGCAGAGTTAACATGCAAGGCAGGAGATTCACATCAGACATACCTTACAAGGGTCTCCTTGGCCGTACCTACAGCAACAGCGAGACCAAGTGGACCACCATCTATGGCACTTATAAAGGTGTGCAGGTTGCAGATTATCGGGCTGAGGTGGAGCGCTGTGAGCCTTTGATCAACCCCAAGCCTTGTGAATAAGGGGCCCATATACAACACAAAGATGTCCTTCTCATGTCAAGTATGGGTACGGCAGCACAATTTAGGAGAATGTTCTGACAGCCAAAATAAAAAATGCTTTTATGTGTGTATTTTCTGTCAAATTAAGAGGTGGTGTAAAATTGTAGCCAACATTTCAAAACTGCTGTATGACACCATGTTGTTAATGTGCTAATAAAACATGTCTTCTTCCTCTGCAAACCAGTGTTCTGTCATGGAGAAGTGTTTCAGTGCTCTAGATAAAGTGATATTGTAATGTACTGTACATGTGTGCAGTCAGGTTAGCATCACGGAAGTGTTTCAGTGCTCTACATAAAGTGATATTGTTATATACATGTGTGCAGTCAGTTTAGCATCACGGAAGTGTTTCAGTGCTCTACATAAAGTGATATTGTTATATACATGTGTGCAGTCAGTTTAGCATCACGGAAGTGTTTCAGTGCTCTACATAAAGTGATATTGTTATATACATGTGTGCAGTCAGTTTGGCATCACGGAACATGTACTGCACATACATATCATATCATACTTATCCTTCCAAACAAACATACAGTATGACTTGTGTTAAGTGACTAAGTGACGTAGTGTTTTATCATGTGCTTGGATGAATGGATGTCATTTTTGGGGTAAATGTTGCTTTTCAGGCTATTGTTAGGTGTATACCCCCTTCAGTAATAGTCAGGAAATAAAGGAAATAACCTACAGTAGCATACAACGTTGTTTTGACATTGCCTAGAAGTAAGCTCCATGTCCTTAATGAGCTATGCACAGCTATGCACAGATGCATTTGATAGACATCTGCGGTGCCTAATAAACAGATCCGGGCCTTTTTTCAAATACGTGAAAATGAACTTTGGTTCCCAGACCATGTCTCATTGAGAAGTGGTGGTGCTAGCCAGGCTACACCACTGCATGTTCCATAATCAAATCAGCCATGGATACATTCCTTATGATCATGAAAATAATGACAAGGAATTTAAACAAAGAGCACTAGAGATTTGCCTTTTTTTTTTTTTTTTTTTTAAATCTCAACCATTCACATGTCATTAATGTTGTAGTGAGCTTTGCAGGATGTAATAAGCACATTATGACACATGTCATGTAGAAATAATATAGGACCACAATGGAAAAAAAGCATAAAATCCAACCTTTAATACAAGTGCATTTATTTAGAAGGAAAAAAATCCCACATTAAGAAATTATTATTTTACATCAAATCATGTGTGCCACAATTATTGGCACCCCTGATGTTAATGCTTTGTACAACCCCCTTTTGCTAATAAAACAGCACCTAATCTTCTCTTATAATGTTTCACAAGATTAGAGAAAACAGAAAGAGGGATCTTCGACCATTACTCTTTGCACAAAATCTCCAAATCATCCAGCGACCTGGGTCCTCTCCTCTGCACGCTCCTCTTCAGCTCACCCCACATGTTTTCAATGGGGTTGAGGTCTGGGAACTGAGATGGCCATGGTAGGAGCTTGATATGGTGTCTGGTGAACCATTTCTGTGTAGATTTGGCCATATGTTTAGGGTCATTATCTTGCTGAAAGACCCAGTGACGACCCATCTTAAGCTTTCGGGCAGAGGCCACCAGATTTTTATTTAAAATGTCCTGGTATTTCAAAGCATTCATGATGCCATGCACCCTAACAAGGTTCCCAGGCCCTTTGGAAGAGAAACAGGCCCACAGCATCACCGATCCTCCCCCATACTTCACAGTGGGCATGAGGTGCTGTTCTGCATACTCATCTTTTTGTTACGCCAGACCCACTTAGAGTGTTTGTTGCCAAAAAGCTCTAACTTTGTCTCATCTGACCAAAGCACACGGTCCCAGTTGAAGGTCCCGTACCGCTCCAGACGTGTGTGCTTATGATTTTGAGTGAGAAAGGTTTTTTCCGTGCATGACTCCCAAACAACTTGTTGGCATGTAGATAGCGCCTGATGGTTGTTTTGGAGACTTTGTGACCCCAAGATGCAACCATTTGATGCAATTCTGTAACAGTGAGTTTTGGAGATTTTTTTATTTCTCGTACCATCCTCCTCACTGTGCGTGGTGGCAAAATAAACTTGTGTCCTCTTCCAGGCTTGTTTACCACTGTTCCAGTTGTTTTAAACTTCTTAACGATTCCTCTGACCATAGATATGGGCAGGTGTGCGAGTGGCTATTTTCTTATAGCCATTGCCTTACTTGTGAAGGTCGACACACATCTGCCTTACTTGAACAGTGTGTTCCTTTGTCTTTCCCATGTTGAAGAGAAAATGCCTCTGTGTCACGTCATATTGATAGCCCAGGGAAACAGGATGTTAAGAATTACTAATTGAATGTTCTTACATACTCTGATTGACTTTGTAAACTACTGTAGAAATGACAGAAATGACAGAAATACTTCAATTACATTTATTTCCTAGGAATTGTTAGGGGTGCCAATAATTGTGGAACAGGTGATTTTATGAAGAATAATTATTTCTCAGTCAGGGATTTTTTTCCCCACCTTAAAATTCTCTTGAGTTGAAGGTTAAATTTTTCTACAATTTTCAGTGTGAGAGTATGCTTCTACAATAAAAATATGTATTTATTTTAAGGCTTTTAACGCATCTTAACCAGGGGTGCCAATAATTGTGGAGGGCGCTGTAGGTGGGTGCACATCAAATGTAGGCGCCAAGCCCATGTGCTACACTACATCTAGGGAAAACACAATAGGTGCAAAGGCCCATGAAAGGGGCCAGCGGTTAGTGATCAAGTCCCACCACCAGGTGGGTGTACAACATTTGGGGGCCAAGCCCATGTGCTACATTAGAAACACATCAACACACATTAGAAAAGCAAAAGGTTCCACATTCCAAGACAATGGCTCAATCGAGAATTCTTAAATCTCAAATCCCACACTTCAAATACCAAACAAAACAACAACAAAAAAAAGAACTTAAACTTACCACAGGTGCAAAAACATAAAAACTGAGGACCAAGACCAAGTACTACTGTATGTCAGATTGTTGTACTACTCTTTGCCAAGTAGCCTGTTTCGGAGACTGTGCACACGTGACGAGCAGCTGCTACTCCCAATGTTCAAGAACAGCTTTTGCAGGACTTCAAAGGAGTATTTGAGATGCTTTGGGTAGTCAATATTGAGAACATACATGAGACCCATCATGAGTCCGAAGGCCTTTGGGATATTTGAAATGTCCATGACGACAAGCTGATCCTCCAAAATAAGGCATATGTCGTTGATTTCGTTTGGAACCACGCATCTGCTGCTCTCCTCGGACACGATCAGGATCCCCACACTGGTTTCTTTTAGGAGGTCTTCAACTGGATCAGTTGGCTGAAAAACAAATCACCATAAAGGTGAATATTTAAGTCATTACCAGGACAAGCCTTTATTCTGTTACAGTTTGGAACAGTTACAATAATCTGCATAGTCTAAATACAGTGTAATATGCTTTATAACATGATGAGTTTTCATCTGTACAGCACACAGTATTTTGACCAGTGCTTCAAAATCACATTTGAAGTATTTCGCTGAACCAAACAACCTACCTCACAGGTCTTTAGAATGCTGGTAGAATCTTCACGAAGGAAGTGGGGCATCCCAAGCAAGACCGCTGTCCGCTTGTTCTGGTTGGAATCCTGAATTGCAAAGGGAAACACACAAGCGCAAACACAAAACAATTAAACAAAAACAAAATAGAAAAAAAGACATCTTATTGATTTTCAGATCATAGAATGAAGGATTCATATGTTTAATACTTACATGTGCATCAAGCCATCTGAGAATGTCTTGGAGCTTTGGGATGGCAGAGTTATTTTTTCTGAAAAGGTCTAGAAACCTGGGCAGATATTCATCCAGTCCACTGAGGATGGTTCCCAGAAGATCAGCAGACATCAGCCGGTTGAACTCCGCAAGGATCTGAAAGCAAAATATGACAACGAAGAAAAAAAGACATTAAAAACAATGTTTTTGTGTTTATTCTAAGACCCTTTTCCCTGCTGTTTTTCATGTTCCTTGAACAAATGTCTGTTTAAGTCGACTTGCCTTCTGAAGGTGAAAAGGCAGTCACTATAAATGCAGGGCAAGGGGTAAAAATGGCTGTGATGTCCGTGCTTCGAAGTATTGTGCCTGCTAATGACCCTCTGGTTCCACATTGAAAATGGACACTGCTTACAGACCCGCTTCATTCAAACTGCTCTGTAACAGAGATAAATAACAAGCATCTGAGATTTCAACATGCAAAAATGTGTTTTCAAGGCATCATTGATGGAACATTACCTATGATACATTTCAATGAATGAGGTCTAGCACTGTGGAACTGCTTACGATACTAAACATAGTGAGGCTTAAGTCATAGATATGCTTAATTGGATCATATCGTATTAACAATCTAAATGAATGGCCTCAGAGACGGTTGATAAAGGAAGTAGGCTACTGAAGAGTCTTTGATAGCATCAAATAGTCAGCAGAATAAAATCCTTCAGTTATGTACACATTACTTGCCACACACGTAGGTTGTAGCCTAATGTAAAGTAACACTACACGTTTGTTAAAATACACTTTTGGCTCGAACAGTGAAAATAAATATTTCACCCTTTCTAATCTGAATTAATATTGAATCATCACCAGACAGCGATGGTCAGTGTGAAGGAAGAACATGCTAATGTTCAAGAGAAGCTTGAGTTAGTTAGGCTAGCTGGTAACGTTACCCATCGAAAGGAATAGGCTAAATGGATAACCTTGGCTTAAAAAAACAACAACAAAAAAACGTCTCCTTGGCTATATTTGCAGAATACACGAATGGAATAACCATAAGAAACAGACATTACATGTTTTCTTCGAGAGGCTTGGTATATTAGAGCATTAGGATAGCTAGCTTGTACTATGACTAGCAAGATATGTGGTAAGCAAAAACATCTACGAAATGCAAATGCTTCATTCTATTATTTGGAAATATCTTCTCATTCTATCCATTGAGTGGTTGTGTACTAAAGTTTACTCACCAAAAACATTGAATATTGACGGATTACGTCGGATGCAGATTTCGCCAGGGGTGGCAGTCACGAGCATGTGCCGTGTTTCGTTAAAGGGATAATCCGGAGTGAAATGCACTTTAGATCAATTTTTCGGACTATTGGGAGTACATACGTTGAGTTGACACCAAAATCATGTCATTCGGATGTATTTTGAGAATGTTCGAGTTCACCGTTTTTAGCCAAAACTCGTTAGCCTGGAAGTGACCGGGGCAAGTCCTTTCGCCGCTACAAAACGCTATTTTTATACCTCTTCTACTGTTCCAACCAACACTACACTTACGTGGTAGTGAGTAGAGGGTCCCTAAAGCCAAACCGAAGTATCCCCACGTCTTTATGTGGTCGGATAGAGAGTCCAGAATGAATTTAATCGAGTCCGTACCTTTCCGGAAATGTTATTAAAATGTTGTTAACGCGTTGCTAGCTGCAGCAGTGACATTTCCGGAAAGGTACTGACTCGATTAAATTCATTCCTGCCAAAAAGAAAATTAAAATAAACTCGTTTTGGCATTTAATTTCAAAGTGTCAGTGCAGCTACAGTATGTACAGTTGCATGTAATCGCCCTCTTGTTCATTTCTGACTGGACAAGGGGCATTCCATGAGTGGCCATATCTCCAAACGTCCCCACTGTTTCTGTGCTGGTAGTGCAGAGGCTAAGGAGCTGGGCTAGTGTGCAGGATTCACAAGAGTTGTAGCTTTAATTCCCAGGCTCGTGCCCTTGACAGCTAAAGGAGCGGCAGCTACAGCACAGTGCTACACTCTGGGGGCATGTTCACGAGCCCCCATATTCATGCCCCCAGTGTGTAGCGTTGTAGCTGCCTAGCTCCTTTAGCTGTTGGCTGCAGCAACTCCAGATAGGGAAAACTGATTGTTTTTCTTCTTTCTTTTGTACCGACAATCCTCAGATTTCTCAGATGGGGTCCTACCTGCATGCTCTCATTGCTCTGGTCCTTGCTGTGGACAAGACCATTGCCCTGGACACACCCAACAATACAGTGGCGCATGTTCCTAAGATTTCCAAGGAAAAGGTCATAGAGCGCTTCGTCGGTAAGTTCCCCCCCCCCCCCCCCACCCCACACACACACCCCATTCATTTATAATTTTAAAGTTTTATTTTGTTTCTTGAAATAGCTCTTTTTTGTGTAGTTGTTCTTTCTGTAGGCCTATATAATATTCTGAGTTGAAATTGATCTAATGACGTGGCAGGATAGTCATGATTTCCATTTTTGAAAGACAGCGATAGTTAGAGACGGGAAATGGGTTTTTGTAATTTGGGGTGGTACTTCTGAGGTGTCAGACTGATGGGGATAGCAGGATGCTGCTGTCCAAGATGGAGAAAAGTGTTGGTGACTGTGATCCAGGAGTGAGTTGGTTGACAGGTCCAGGTGGCATGAAGGTAGTTGTTAGTGCTACTTTGGGTGCAATGTGAAGAAACGTCTGTTCCTCTGTCTGTTTGATGTGGCTTTTGTGAATGGTCTTATATCGAATCAGTTGTAGGAGCCAGTGGTCATAAATGTGCTTACAGATTTCAATTCAGAAATCCACAATCTTATCAAACATTTGCAAGACAGAAGTACAAGACAATCAGACCAGTAGCTGCTTTAAATCATAGTACACAACATACAACATTGGTTAAAGGGTGGACGGCTTGCATACAATGAGAGTATATTTAAACTTGAGTGGTGAGTGGGGTATTTTCCCTGCATCATGATGCATATTTGAAGCTCTGGTTGCATCCGTAGGCTATCTGGAATAGATCACTAAGCCTTGTGTTTTTGGTCTCTCCTTCTAGGAAACCTTGAGGACGATGCCCCTTCAACTGTTAATATGACCACCCGTGCCATTTCTGAGCCCAATAGCACTAGAGCTGCCTCGTCACCTCCGTACATCTTCAAGGACAACCCCAATCTAGAGTGGCAGTTGTTTGACCACTCCCTCCCCAATGGAGCAGTGGGCATTTGGAACGGTTATACCGGCCGCTACGACTATGTGTGCAGGCCAACAAGTGGGACTGAGGTGGGGTTCTACAGTAGCATCTATGGTGCTTATTGTTTTTTCCCACGCTATCCTAACTTGTGGCAGACTAATGGATTTTATGTCCTTGTGAACAAAGATGACTTTGTATTCCTGCAGTGGATAGAGGGATCTCATGGGTCTGTTCCCACCCACTCAGTCAGATCAGGTACAAATGACGATGGGCATTATGTTGCAAAAAACAAGTATGGTTTAGGATTGCTACATCGTAATGATGCATTCTATTTGCCTTGGATCCAAAAAGTAAAAGATGGGGTAGTCTATGGGAAATCTATATGGTATAAAAAATCCTACCAGGCCTTGGTAATTAATTCAAGCCCATATTCACAGGAGCTCAAAAATGTAGAGTACAGATGGTACGGGTTGAGAATGCTCCTTTCTTTCCCGCACATCGGGACTCCCGAAGCATCGGGAAAACTGCAACCGCAAGGGGGCAACATAGACCGCCCTAATAATATGAAGGTTCGGCTCATGGAAAAACCCGAGGACACCGCGCTGGTGACAAGCGGAGAAAAGAGACATGACGATCGGCATGTCAGATTGCAGTTTCAGAGTTTTCGAATGTTTTACAGCCTACCTCACAGCTGGCTCTCTCACTCGACGTAGCCTATAACTCAGTCAGTCCAGCAAAGATGCCAGAGCAACGTTTTGGTCAATGGAGAGGGAGAGAAATGCTCCGCATATCCGTCTCATTTAATCCGTCTCATTTAATCATTAAAATGAAGGTGATGACTGGCGAAATTATAATCAAACGACGTTTCAATAAACCATCGTTGAAATTAATGAAAATGGTTTTAGAAGCCTTCAATTCAACCTGAAAGACTCGATAGGCAACCTTAGATTAATTCATTAATTCATTACGGTTACAAGACCGCATTTCCGTGAATAGGCTATTATTGTCAAGGCGAAGACGAAAGAGATGGACAAGATGGACATTTAGGCTACATTTATGCTAGGAATACTTAGAAATGTGTAGGCCTATAGGCTATTTTAAAACGGAGGCATGTTCATTTTAACCGGCGACGCTGGGTAGCTTACCCAGCACTTTATCACAGATTTTGTCCCCACCACTTTTGACAACTGAAAATAAAATGTATTTAACAGAAATATCTTTAATAGGCCTACATGCCTATCATGTCACTTTACTTATAACGTAGGCTACATGCATGGAGAAGATTGCGCATTTTGTAACATTGTAACAATGGATGGTCAGATATGCGATATAGGGCAGTGAGGGTGATTCATTGTAACCATCGACTAGTAGGCCTAGCTCCGCAAAAGAAGTTTCTAGCAACTTAGAATATATGGATCTAGTTATGCATGTTCATGTTGATTCAGAGATAGACATAGACTACCGTGGGCTACTGTGCGTCAATATAACAGCATTTTATCATGTGGTGAATTAATGACTAACGTAAGTTTAACATGTCAGAACTTTTGATCGGCGTTTCAAGTGCATGCCGCAAATAAATGAACTCGACTGATTGAATCCTTTATATTTCTTGGCTAAGTGCGAAGATATTGACAGTCGAACTGTGGCGTAACTGGTTGAGGCATCTTAATCACACGTCAGCGATCCGGGTTCAAAACTTACTCTACGAACCTCCGGAACCCATTAAGACAAGAGGCATTATTTTATTAAAAAGTTTTGCGATTTTTTTATGATTGCGATGTCTGCTGAAAAGAAAAGTTAATATGTGAATTCGTGGTTCAGCGCGCACACACACACACACACACACACACACACACACACACACACACACACACACACACACACACACACACATTTTTACATTTACATAATAGGGCTCGGGCACACGCCTTGCATTCTAGGAATATCGCCGCCATTTGGTAGCGCACTGAACGTAATATCCATTCATTCAGATGCACAAGACAAGAAGCAGAAATATAGTAGCGATTTATTCTTTTCCTCTTGCGATCGTGGGTTGCACTGTTACACCCCACTACACAGCAACATACGACCAAGAAGGCAAAAACTAAGTAACATGAACACACTAAAACGCGGGAGTAAATCCATAGTAATCCATAGTAAACTAAGGAGTGAAGCTGCCAATGTGGCTGTGCCCGCGAAGTTTTGATGTCATGATCTCGAGCCCTAGTGTCAGGAAGTGTCTGTCGAGAGAGAGGGGGGAGGAAGGCAATCGTCCTCAATGCCGCATATAGGTAGGCTATAATGTCTAGTGAACTGGTTAGACAAGTGTGGGGGAGGGGGGATGATCGCACAAGACAATTGCTCTTCATGAAATGGGTAGTCTCACAGACGTTTGTCGATGTTTAAACGTAGCCTACATCACTTGCGAAATCGGACGTGGCACAAACTTTTTTACTACACTTGAATTTTAAACCAACTCTTCTTTAGCCTATATCCTATAGCCATACTTTAATAATCAGATGTTATGCTCATTTTTGTAGGCTACACCTCACCGGCAAGCACGCACGCAAATGCTGCTTTTGCACATCTACAATATTGGCCAGGCTATATAGAATAGGCTTTTAGGACTGTATTTTGCCTTCGTGCAACTGTAGTTGTGCTCAATCTAAATTATTGTCAGTAAGGATAGGTCATATTACCAAATGGCGAACCTCGAAAATTATTTAGGATATAGAGCCGTGTCCATTACGCATGCAGTTATTTTTTAGGCTATTGTTTTATTTGAGTGTTTTTGTCTACCATGGCAAACATAGTTGAAACGTTCGCTCTAAACTTATGTATTTCCAATCGGCTTTTACAATCAGCTACAGCTGCGCGGCGCGGCGCAGATGATCTCCATGAAAACTTCCAATGTCTTTACAGAACTGCTTTCACTTCCCCGAGTCGCGAACGCAACATGCACAACAACCGATATTTAGCAAACACATGTATTTCCAGCTCTCAAAACCGATGAGGTCCAGATCTCAGTGGCCTCATAGCTGCCTACAGCCATGCATAGTAAGCCTAATGATAGCCTAATAGTTATGACATTAATAGCCTATTAATGACCTCATGTCGGAATGGCACGTTGTTTGAAAAAAAAAAAGTTAAATAGGCCTAGGCCTACCGCCGAGTGGGGATATGTCGGAATGAACAGCGGATACCAGCTGGGTTGTAAAACATTACTCAGGGTTCGTACACCTTTTTCATGGCCAAATTCAAGCACTTTTTAAGGACTTTCAAGACCAGTTTTCCAGTACCGAAATCGAGTGTGAACAAATCCAAAGTCCTGTTGTTTGAGGTCATTGTAGGACAAAGAACCAGAAAATTTGATACAATCTAAGCCCAATATATAACCAGCAGCTATCATTAGGTTAACTGAATGGGGCATAGAAAATGGAACCATTTCATTAGTGTTTGCTGCTGCTCTATTTGGTCTATGTCATATCAAATTTCCTTGTTCTTTTTCTTACTGACAGCACTCGATAATGTTGAACAACATGGATTGATTCACACCATATTTCATATAGCCTATCATAGGACAAAAAAAGAGGAAAATATACCCAGCACCCCCGGGAGAAATTTTTGAAAAATACCCCCTTAAATGATGACATCTGATGACTTTTATGAGAACTATTGATAAACTGTGATACATATATTTCAAACATTATAACATACCACAATATAGTCTATATAAGTCTATAACTCATTTATAGCAAAGTAGCCTAGGCCTACTCAAGACTAAACCAGATATGGCTGAAATATGTAGGCTATCATGATCATTTTGCCAACAATGATGTAGAACCATGTTCATAACATGTTTTGTTTCAACTTAAATCAACATAAAGTTATAATTTTGACTACATGTTTTGATATAGGCCTACTTGATCACATATAGCCTGCCCCCTTACAGTCCTCTAGTCCTGATAGTGAACCATAGGCCTATTGATATTGATGCTGTTTGAAGAGGTTGCTCCAAAGAAAATCAAATTGCACCACTCCCTCTCCTTCCAAAGTATCATGTCCCACACCCCTCCTCCTAAAATAAATGGCAGGCCCTACTGTTATATGCTTCATCACTAGTTGTTCAAGTGCATACACTAAATGGAGAGGTATGATTAAAATTCAGACTGTGCCTTTAAATAGGCGACTTTTTTCATCTATCAGCACAATGCGACAGTAAGCCATTTCCACTAAAAAAAATCAGCTCAATATTATGTGCAAGACTGGTGTTTACCAAGCATGCCAACGTGTTAATATCTTAGCACTATTGTCATACGTTTTCTCATAGTGAGATGGCTATCCCGAAATATGTTTTGAATGACATGGGGCGCACGGAGGTGAACGGCTGGACAAACGCGAAATGACAAGGTGTTAACTAAACAATTTAGTAGACCCAAAGTCGACAGGCTTTGTGGTTAAAACGATGAAAACCAGTAGGCTAGTCGGTCACAGCTAACTTCAAGCACAATAGCTTAGACTTACACGCGCATAAATTAAAAGTCAATACAGCATCACGAGATCGCTGCTGTCATTATCGGAAAATCCAGACACGTCAAACTGGACGCGAACGCGTGGCAAAGCCAAAACGACTTCATAAATGATGTATCTTTAAATAAATAATTTGACCTTTACCGTTTCATGGCTTCTGCTAAGAAACAAATAGTTCACCACACACATCGGACTTGCATCAAACATTCATCAACACACGTCTGCTTTCACTTTCAATGAAGAAGACTAGCGAACGGACATGTTTGCGGAGTGATGAATGAGAAGCACCAAACCCGTCGTCATTGTCAGCGCGCGCCCTAATAGACGGCAAATTAATTTTATTTCCCTTCATTTAATAATTGGTCTATTGAGTCAGACTGCCGAGAAATATGTAGGCCTAGCACTTTCAAGCATTCACAAGCACTTTACCCCAAATCCAAGCATTTTTCAAACCTTGAAAACACCACATTAAAATCCAAGCATTTTCATGGATTCCAAGCACCCGTACGAACCCTGATTACTGTATTCGTTGATCTTATCGATGCAGTCCTTGCGGCCACTTCTCCCCATTGTAGGAAACTTTCTGTTTAGTGTTGACAACACAAAGGCCTTCACGTTGTGTGGCAGTGCTTGCTTGCCCTTCGATCCATCCCAGTTGGTGGTTTTGCACCTGTCCCTGAGTTAATGGGCCCTATCATGCCAACCGGGCAATGAGCTTTCGCGACTGGCGCAACCTTTAATTACTATTCTCTGCGAGCGCATCCTTCATTTGTCCAGCGCAAATGTACGTTCTCTAAATGGGAGATGATATTGCGCCCTAACGGGCGTGTCAGTGAAGAGAAGAGGTGTGGTCCGGCGCAAAGCTCGCCAGTCGCTAATATATGGATGAAGAAAGTAAGTGCGCCACTGACCAGGAAAAACCTATAGTCGGAAATCACTCGTGCATAGCTGAAAGGCTATTATATGAGCGCATGAGGCTTGGGGATATGGAAGAGTGCACAGTGCGCACTTCTTTCATCAGCAGGAGCGCGCGCAGCCCGAATATAATTAAATAATATTTGTCCGTTTCTCGGTTTTAGGTTCGTGTATTGGTCAGCAAAAAGTAGCATACATAGCATAACAACATCCACATGCAATAATACAACAGTAACGTCTAACAGTGACCTGCTCATTTAGACAACATTACACAGCCCTATGGCTAAGTTACCTTCAGTTAGTTTTGTTCTAGCATACCTTTAACGTCTGGCATTAAACAGCTGTAGTGTTCTGGCAACTGTCTACCTTGTTATTGCTCATCTGGAATAACTTCTCTAGCTGCCTCCATCCTCCATCCTTTCTGTTTTGTTTGTTTAAAGAACTTGCGATATCCATGATGAGTAGGCTATTGAGTTAGTGAATTAGCTTCACATTGTGTGCTGATAGCGGAGTAAAAGAAAACAACACGTAGCCTAGTTGCGCGCCTGCGTGCGTAATCTCTCCTGTTCAGACGAAATGTGTGCGCGTGGATATAGCTCTATAGCGCATTAAGTTAATTTTGATAACGTGTTGACTGACTTTTTCTTAAAATAGAAGATTGTAAATAGCCTGATGGCAGGCAGCTAATGGGATGCTGTGCATATCGGGTGGGTACGGTATGGCATGCCAATTTGGTGTCAATACACACACACACAAAGGAAAGGTAATAATGATAATGATCAATAGTGAGAGCTGGCTTCTGGCTACTGCTGCGGCTGCTGCGTTCATTCTGAAATAATCTATTTAAGTCAGAAGCCCCCCGAGAGACCGTAGGCAAGTGCCTAAAACCCCCCTTAGCTGTTCTAAAATCAGTGTAGCCTAAACTACGGACTCGTGTGGCTTATTGCTTTTCTAAAACGGTAACTATACGTCGACGTATTCATAGATAATCATTCTTCCGCCAATAAATATTTCCTCCATATGAATGGTTACCATGCAACATCGAGACGCAGCCACTTTAACTTTTGTGCAAGTTGTGGTAGTGCATTAATGAAATGCGGTCAAGGTGTATGTTTATGTTGGATTTTATAACAGCATTGAACGCGATTCAGCCAATCATCATCAAGGACCGGAACAATCAGTGTTAGAAAATAATATTCACACATCATGTACATTATTTGCACAATTTCCCAGCATAAAAGTTGGAAAGGCTTAGCCTTCCCAAGTCTCCATTACGCGCCGCCCATCATGCCTCACGCACGAGCAAGTCGGTCTCTTCTGGAGTAGACGCCCAGGTAACTCCGCCATGATAATACCAACAGACCATTGAACAATGCGCCAGGCTTTTAAAGGGAATGAGAGTGTGAAATCTAATTGGTTTATTGCATGCTACGCCCAAAAGACACCCACGACTAATTAACTCAATTAAGACAACCCCTTTTCACTTTGCGCTGAGCGCAATGTTCACTTTTCACGCAGTCATTATAGCCTTTTGCGCTGGGACCGCCCCCAAAGAAAATGCCGCGAGTGACTTCTGACAATGCCCATTTGATCCTGATAATAGAGCCCATAGTCTGTATGAGTAAGCGCTTATGCTCTAACCGCATAATAAAAGAAGCACCTGCCTGCAGCAGTGCTTATGGCAAGGCTATTAACACCTGTCACTGAGCTATGGACAAGCAGTTATGCTCGAAAATTATCATAATAACAGACACACCTAATTATATGGCTCTATGTTTAAACACATCAAATTAGCAAGCATTTCCGCAGCAACGTTTGCTTTCTTTTTCTGTCGGTCCGCGGTTGCTTGGTCAATTGCGCAGCAAATTATCAGATCACCGGACCTAATTTCACTCCATGTCTCGCGGACCAGCAGCAGTCTCCACGTTTCGCGGCCCATAGTTTGAGAAACGCTGCATTAAAGTGTCATTTGGTTGTAGGCTATACGTTTAGCGATTTCTTTGTGTGTTTTTCATTGTAGTGTGTGTGCATTGAGTAGTTCCTTAAAATACGGAACAAAGAGCGTCCCGTAGCCTATCTGTTCAATGCGGAAGAAGACTAACTATTACCTATATATTTCTTTTAACGAAACACGAAGAAAAAATACGAGGACTGACCGTCTTGTTTCTCCGCGTTTCCCCCAATACCATGGCGACAAAGAGAAATAAATATGATTTGACATTTAAGCTGATTGCTGACAAATTTGCCACACAACTGGGAGCGCCACCACAAGCAAGCACTTCTAGCCCAAATTAACATGGCAACGTTGCCTATGACTAAAGTGTCTAAGTAGACTAGTCCTACTAATATTACATTTGATTGGTAACATGTTTGTAGGGCGCCAGTTTACCCATCCCCTACATCAAAACAGCTTAGAATCAATCAAAGAATCAGCTGTGTCGGCGTTAGGCTGTAGGCGATTTTCTATAACCATTTTCATTCATTTCAACAATGGTTCATTGAAACGTCGTTTGAATAATTTCGCCAGTCATCACCTTCATTGTAATGATTAAATGAGATTAAGGAGTCGACTATTGACGGATATGCGGTCTTCATCATTTTGAAATGCGGGATGAAACTTTCTGCTACCTGGTGGTTGTTTGGGTACATTGCCTTAGCCTCGAAAAAAATCGGCTTGACGGCCTGCGGGATCTCTTCGGGAGTCCCGCGGGAGAAGGTGCATTCTCAACCCGTACCCACTGTATTATATTGATCAAGCCGATATCATAGAGACTCCCCCATTCATTGTGGATCAAAACACTGTATCCAACCAGGAGTGCAATAGTGTAGTCATGAAAGTCACACTCTCTGCAACCGAAACAAAAACAAACACTTGGGAGATTAATTACTCCATGACTCTTGCAACCAGCACCACTATTTCTGCTGGGATCCCTGAAATAGTTGGAACTAGCGTTACCATTGGCACAGAGGAGACTTTTGAGACCAGTTCAGGAACACAATCTATAACCTCTAGCCTTGATGTAACAGTGACTGTACCTCCAAACCACTCTTGCAGAGTTAACATGCAAGGCAGGAGATTCACATCAGACATACCTTACAAGGGTCTCCTTGGCCGTACCTACAGCAACAGCGAGACCAAGTGGACCACCATCTATGGCACTTATAAAGGTGTGCAGGTTGCAGATTATCGGGCTGAGGTGGAGCGCTGTGAGCCTTTGATCAACCCCAAGCCTTGTGAATAAGGGGCCCATATACAACACAAAGATGTCCTTCTCATGTCAAGTATGGGTACGGCAGCACAATTTAGGAGAATGTTCTGACAGCCAAAATAAAAAATGCTTTTATGTGTGTATTTTCTGTCAAATGAAGAGGTGGTGTAAAATTGTAGCCAACATTTCAAAACTGCTGTATTACACCATGTTGTTAATGTGCTAATAAAACATGTCTTCTTCCTCTGCAAACCAGTGTTCTGTCATTGAGAAGTGTTTCAGTGCTCTAGATAAAGTGATATTGTAATGTACTGTACATGTGTGCAGTCAGGTTAGCATCACGGAAGTGTTTCAGTGCTCTACATAAAGTGATATTGTTATATACATGTGTGCAGTCAGTTTAGCATCACGGAAGTGTTTCAGTGCTCTACATAAAGTGATATTGTTATACATGTGTGCAGTCAGTTTGGCATCACGAAACATGTACTGCACATACATATCATATCATACTTATCCTTCCAAACAAACATACAGTATGACTTGTGTTAATTGACTAAGTGACTTAGTGTTTTATCATGTGCTTGGATGAATGGATGTCATTTTTGGGGTAAATGTTGCTTTTCAGGCTATTGTTTGGTGTATACCACCTTCAGTAATAGTCAGGAAATAAAGGAAATAACCTACAGTAGCATACAACGTTGTTTTGACATTGCCTAGAAGTAAGCTCCATGTCCTTAATGAGCTATGCACAGCTATGCACAGACGCATTTGATAGACATCTGCGGTGCCTAATAAACAGATCCGGGCCTTTTTTCAAATACGTGAAAATGAACTTTGGTTCCCAGACCATGTCTCATTGAGAAGTGGTGGGTCGCTAGCCAGGCTACACCACTGCATGTTCCATAATCAAATCAGCCATGGATACATTCCTTATGATCATGAAAATAATGACAAGGAATTTAAACAAAGAGCACTAGAGATTTGACTTTTTTTTTTTTTTTTTTATCTCAACCATTCACATGTCATTAATGTTGTAGTGAGCTTTGCAGGATGTAATAAGCACATTATGACACATGTCATGTAGAATGCAAGGCAAATCTAGTCTGGCTAAAACAAGACCAGCTCTCAGACTTCTCCTAGCGTTGGTGATATGAGCCCAAACCTACAGTAGGCTATATAGATGCACATTTGGCCCATTTCCAAATCACATAAAACTCGGTCTGGTGACTGTCAGGCTAAGAGTCGTCTTGTTTCTAATCAAAATCAAATATGGTCACTCTCGTTAAACAAGTAGCCTTGAAATGAAAAAATATATATATGCTTATGTATACTTATTTGTGTGTGTTTGTTCTCAGCTGTAAGGATGAATGCTTCCATACTGTATGTGTGTGTTAGCCTCTCACAGCTGTGAGAGATAATAGTTTTGTGTGTGTGTGTGTGTGTGTGTGTGTGTGTGTGTGTGTGTGTGTGTGTTCTGACCCAGAAAGCAGATCCACTCCAGATTAGAGTCTGGTTCTAATATTGTATGTCAGACAGGGGCTTAATTCCATGTTTTTAACTGTAACATATTAGGGCTTTGACTTTTGGCCAAAAATCATATTCGAAGTTCGTTTGTTTATTAATATCAAACTTCGAATATATTCGAATATTTGTTAATAATATTTAGACCATTATTTTTAGGCTGCGCTATTGAAAAACACGCAGCATTCATTTCCTTTCCCTGCTCTCCCTCCGTCTCTCTGTCACTCATGCGTCTGTGTCTTTCTCTCTCCCTCTCTCTCTCACACACACACACACACACACATACACGTACACAGCCTCTCCACTCCGTGCACACCGCGTCTGTCTCCATGAAAACAAGATCCGTGGAAGCTTGATTGCACCGATGCACATAACGCTGCTCGGGTGGAGGCACTATGCGTACAACTTTACCAAACAGTATTTAAGTAGCCTAAACTCATTCTCCATGGCCCGCTTTCTCTCGTCCCCCCTCGTGCGCGCTCAATGGACACCCGTCCCTCGACATGCATCCAACATTCATAATCGTGAAAGCAATGACGCATAGAAGACAACAAGCTAAATTATCCGGTTAGCATGATTAGATGCTGCACAGATTAAAACGATTGCATTCAAGTTTACTGACCATCTCAATACCAATGTCTTCCAACTCCAAGACATAAAAGGGCCTGTCCCAATGAGGATATTACTAGCTTACCTTGAAACTTACACACACGTGGGGAAACTGAATAGGCTAGTCAAACCAGTAGAGTATGATAAGCTAGCCACCTATGCTACTTTGTTTACAATATGTAATAGCCTTAATTGCTAATGAGTTCATGATTCACGACTTTACCAGATGTGAGAAAGCCGCTGAATCTGAATTGAAAACAACGTTTGCATGCAAACACATACAAAAAAATAATGCCCATAACAGGTTCGAATATTAAGAGCTGCCTAAAATTCGTTCGAATATCATATATTTTTCAAAAAATCGAATTATATTCGAATAACGAAGTTCGGAGTCAAAGCCCTATAACATATGTACAACATGTAGTTAACACAACATGTATGTATTCTTTAGGCAGCTTAGGCTCAACTCTTGTGAGCCAGCAAAAATGTCATAATCTATTTTTAGCTCCCCGATCAGCATGACAAGTTCTGTCTTTGATGTTACTGTGAATTGAAAACAATTGTTCATTGACAGTTCCTACCACTAAATATGCACTAAGTACCTACCACTACACTAGGGGAGAGCAGGGTCAATTGAAACACTTTTCAGTTTAACGTCTTTTTCAAAACAGGTGAAAGGGATACAAATAATGTTGTCATATGATCAACAACTCACATGTGTCCTCTCTTAGTTACCAGTGTAATTTCATATACACCTTGAGTGATCGCGTTGTTTTTTTAACTTTGAACGTAAGTTGTCATTTGTTTCAATTGACCCACCCAGTCGGGTCAATTGAAACACATGTGCGGGACGAATGAAACAGCATATTGTAAACAGAAACCATTGACTTTACTCTAGTTTTTATGAAACATACCTAACAACATACTTCTGTACTTGTCATGGCTAAAATTTCACCTGATTCTTCAAAATATAAGTAGGTCAAAAAATGTATTTTTCCGTGTGCGTCAATGTCGAGATACGCGTTTCGATTAAACTCACATTTCTTCATTTTATACCATGCTGATGACTACATTTCCATCTAATTTACTTATTTCCCGTTGTAAGCCTTGTTGAGGGATTCACAATTGATCTTCCTCTTTTATTTTGAAACATTTTATTTTTTTTTGCATTGATAGTTCGGGACGATTGAAACAACTGTTTCAATCGTCCCGACAGTGCTAACTAACACTTAAACATATTTTGCTTCTAAACCTCAAAATGCTGACATTTAGCACTTTCAGATATGTTTAAGTAATGATTCATCTCTCGTATGGTCATGTGATCATTGCATGAAACGATAAACACGAGTTGTGATCACAAAAAAATTACCGCACATAAGATTTTACTTGCCGGTGTCAAAAACAGGTTTGCGGGGATAACGTTGGAATTCGATGACGTCATGGCACGAGATTTCCCGTGGTTGGCAAGTCTTGTGTGTTGAACAAACTGACGACATATGACATTTCAGATGTGCATGGTTTTCGAGGAAATCGCTGTGTTACTTTCGTCCCACGTTTCAATCGACCCGGCTCTCCCCTACACAGTAAGTATACCTACCACTAAACAATAACATGCACTACACAGGTAAGTAACCACCACTAAACACTACACAGTAAGTACCACTAAACATGCACTACACAGTAAGTACCTACCACTAAACATGCACTACACAGGTAAGTACCTACCACTAAACATGCACTACACAGTAAGTACCTACCACTAAACATGCACTACACAGATAAGTACCTACCACCAAGTACCTACCACTAAACATGCACTACACAGGTAAGTACCTACCATCAAGTACCTACCACTAAACATGCACTACACAGGTAAGTACCTACCACCAAGTACCTACCACTAAACATGCACTACACAGGTAAGTACCTACCATCAAGTTCCTACCACTAAACATGCACTACACAGGTAAGTACCTACCACCAAGTGCCTACCTCTGAACATGCACTACACAGGTAACTGTAAGTACTGTACCTACCACTGAACATGCACTACACAGGTAAGTACCTACCACCAAGCTACCACTAAACATGCACTACACAGTAAGTACCTACCACATGCACTACACAGCTAAGTACTGTACCTACCACTGAACATGCACTACACAGGTAAGTACCTACCACCAAGCTACCACTAAACATGCACTACACAGTACAGTACCTACCACCAAACATGCACTACACAGGTAAGTACCTACCACCAAGCTACCACTAAACATGCACTACACAGTAAGTACCTACCACCAAACATGCACTACACAGGTAAGTACTGTACCTACCACTGAACATGCACTACACAAGTACTGCACAGTAAGTACCCACCACTAAACATGTACTACACAGGTAAGTACCCACCACTAAACATGCACTACACAGAGGACTAAGTTAGCAACTTTGTTGGTTGCAATGCAATTTCCCATTGCCAACCAACTAAGTTGCTAACACGTTAGCAACTACGGTTTTGGGAAACTCACCCCAGGTAAGTACTGTATATTCAGCCTCATCACAGGCGAAGCACCGCAAAGTTCTCACGTAGCACTTGTAAACTCCCAACTTCTAGATTCGACTGGAACTTCACGGGATGGGATTCAAGTGCTGCTGCGTGAGAACTTTGTGCCTACCTAGCGGTGCTTCGCCTGTGATGAGGCTGAATATAGTCCCAAGTAAATATCTGCCCAGGTAATAGCCTCGTTTGATTTTGCATTATGATTTGTACTCGTTCTGAACACACGTCTCCCAAGATATATTTAGAAAAAAAAATAGATAGTCTCGTCACTTCTTTGGAGGACGTGCTAACTGACACCCTTCATTTACAGCAACTGTGCTAAGCTAAAGCTAAAAACGCTGCTCCAAAAGCAGGACATTGCCCGGACGGATTTTAACCGTTTTTTTTTTTTCACTGTTCTAACTCTGGGGGTGACCGAGACTGCCTTAATATCATTTTTGGGTGGCGTATTCCTTTAACTTGCACAAAACGCTGTCCTGCGGCTTATTCACAATGCAACTAATACACATGCAGGAAATTACTGTAAGCCTGAACATGCCTCATTATGCCAATCTTTTAGTCCAATGATCAAAAAAACAAACAGACACTTAAACAAGCCATTCTGTGGAAGATGACACCTACGCATAAAGACAAACAGATCACAGAGTACACATGCCGAGTCCTGTGAGGGCAGGAAAGTACATTATCTAAACATTAACTCATTACAAACACAACCCTCACTGGTCACTCTGATGTGCACTCTACCATCAAACATTATTTTACTATTATAAATGATGACTTTTTATGAGAACCTACTTTCTTATCAAACACAATTTGGGTTCCAAATAATCACACAGTGGCAAGAAAAAGTGAAGCCATGTTAAAGTTGACTAAAAATAGGAATAAAAAAATATATATTTAGGAAATTGATCTTGATGCCTTAATTAACAAAATGAGGACAAATCCGCTCTTTAAGGACACCATTTTTCTTCGTGAATGAACAATGTATTATAAATAAATAAATGTTCTTCTTTAACCCTGTTAAGTGTTCTATAACCCTGTAAAATATTGTTGTTGCACAGCAGATGTTCCCCAGATGACCCACCACATTATTAGGCTTTTAAATCGATACAGCCATTTATGTAAATAATATGTAAAAATGGGATGTTTGCTTAGCTCAATTACCAATGATTTACAAATGATTTATGGTTCAAGTTTTCCATTTACACCTGTGCGGTCACATTTATGATCATATGATCATTTTTGTTTTTTTTCTGAGAAAAGTAGGAATTTCGAAAGACACACATATACACAGACACACACACACACACACACACACACACACACACACACACACACAAACACACATATATACACAGACACACACACACACACACACACACACACACACACACACACACACACACAGCAGGCCTGCTTAGTATGAGGACATACTGTACATAGCACCTACAATTACTACACCCGGGTCCAGTAGACCCGAACACCTCACATAGGCACAGTGTGTGTAGAGGGGTATGCCGTTTGCAGTCATTGAAAATAAGTTATTTTTTATGTTCTTCACAGGACATGAGCTAAGGCTAATGAGTTTGAGTTTGAGGAAATAATAAATAGCATAATTTTTCTTTCAGCAAACATTGAAAACGGGTCCCAAAGATCCGAACTCTTAGAAGGGTTAAAATACACAGGACATAAGTATACACCACCCCTATGTTAAATTCCCATAGAGGCAGGCATGTTTGTATTTTAAAGGCCAGCTACAGTGTGTCATGGATCCAGGATACTATGCATCCTGATAAAGTCCTCTTGGCCTAAAATAGCTTCACATCATCACCCTTCACCATACCTAGAGATTGGCATGGGGTACTTTCCATAAGATCATCTCTCAAAGCAAATCAGAGCAGCTATTAGGCTAACTGCAATAACACCATGCCGGCTCTATGGTGCCCTCTCTGTTGTGGCCCCGGTGTTTTAACAGCACGTCAATACAGGGTCTGCTTTACTAGCAGGCTAGCATGTCAAAGCAATTGAGAAAAACTGTAATTGCGTTGTTTGTGCGCATCTTGATTATGCTTAATTGTGACATTTAAGGGCCAAATGTCCTCACTCAAGAAAAAATATGCCCTCTCCCTTTATTTTTTGTTTGTATTGGTGATGGGCCAATGTGGTATTCTCATGAAACATTGCAAAACTCTAGCTTTCCTAGGAGTTTACACTTTGGAGATACGTGGGTAATAATCATTACATTCATGTTATTGCAAGATCACAAGTGACAACCTGCCAGATTCAACATCATCATTGTCATCATCATCATCATTAAGACAACAAGACCCTCCATCTCCTCCCTTTAAAAGGGAGCATGCCAGATGACAGATACAAACCTGACTGCTAATCAGAACTAAACATTGCTCTCTGACTGGTAAGGTAAGATATGGTTGTGTTTTAACACATTTGTATTTTACAGAAATCCACAATGTCTATCTTTCTATATGATGAACTCTACTTGTGTGTGTGATTTGTAGACTTTATTGGGTAAGTATCAAACAAGTGAAAACATTAAGTAATGGGACGAGGATAACAAAATGCTGGAGAAGTTGTGTAATGACAGCAAAAACAAAAGGAGAAATGACTGGAGAATATAACTAAGAATAGCTCATAGTGAGCAGCTCAAATCCTACAGTATTGGACAAGAATGTGACAACTTTTAATTCTCCCAACGCTAGCAACTGGTCTTCACAGTTCCGTAACATTTACATTACGTTATCTATGTCCTTTTTGCTGCTAAATATGGGTTTACAAGACATGTGTATTGTGTATTCTATTTTTAATGAACATTTTACACGTCACATCAACGTTTTTCTGATTTGGGGTACAGTTGGGGCCTTATTCCTGCCAAAAAGAAAATGAAAATAAAATTAAAAACACGTTTTGGCATTTAATTTCAAAGTGTCAGTGCAGCTACAGTATGTACAGTTGCATGTAATCGCCCTCTTGTTCATTTCTGGACAAGGGGCATTCCATGAGTGGCCATATCTCCAAACGTCCCCACTGTTTCTGTGCTGGTAGTGCAGAGGCTAAGGAGCTGGGCTAGTGTGCAGGATTCACAAGAGTTGTAGCTTTAATTCCCAGGCTCGTGCCCTTGACAGCTAAAGGAGCGGCAGCTACAGCACAGTGCTACACTCTGGGGGCATGTTCACGAGCCCCCATATTCATGCCCCCAGTGTGTAGCGTTGTAGCTGCCTACTGTAGCTCCTTTAGCTGTTGGCTGCAGCAACTCCAGATAGGGAAAACTGATTGTTTTTCTTCTTTCTTTTGTACCGACAATCCTCAGATTTCTCAGATGGGGTCCTACCTGCATGCTCTCATTGCTCTGGTCCTTGCTGTGGACAAGACCATTGCCCTGGACACACCCAACAATACAGTGGCGCATGTTCCTAAGATTTCCAAGAAAAAGGTCATAGAGCGCTTCGTCGGTAAGTCCCACCCCACACACACACCCCATTCATTTATAATTTTAAAGTTTTATTTTGTTTCTTGAAATAGCTCTTTTTTGTGTAGTTGTTCTTTCTGTAGGCCTATATAATATTCTGAGTTGAAATTGATCTAATGACGTGGCAGGATAGTCATGATTTCCATTTTTGAAAGACAGCGATAGTTAGAGACGGGAAATGGGTTTTTGTAATTTGGGGTGGTACTTCTGAGGTGTCAGACTGATGGGGATAGCAGGATGCTGCTGTCCAAGATGGAGAAAAGTGTTGGTGACTGTGATCCAGGAGTGAGTTGGTTGACAGGTCCAGGTGGCATGAAGGTAGTTGTTAGTGCTACTTTGGGTGCAATGTGAAGAAACGTCTGTTCCTCTGTCTGTTTGATGTGGCTTTTGTGAATGGTCTTATATCGAATCAGTTGTAGGAGCCAGTGGTCATAAAGGTGCTTACAGATTTCAATTCAGAAATCCACAATCTTATCAAACATTTGCAAGACAGAAGTACAAGACAATCAGACCAGTAGCTGCTTTAAATCATAGTACACAACATACAACATTGGTTAAAGGGTGGACGGCTTGCATACAATGAGAGTATATTTAAACTTGAGTGGTGAGTGGGGTATTTTCCCTGCATCATGATGCATATTTGAAGCTCTGGTTGCATCCGTAGGCTATCTGGAATAGATCACTAAGCCTTGTGTTTTTGGTCTCTCCTTCTAGGAAACCTTGAGGACGATGCCCCTTCAACTGTTAATATGACCACCCGTGCCATTTCTGAGCCCAATAGCACTAGAGCTGCCTCGTCACCTCCGTACATCTTCAAGGACAACCCCAATCTAGAGTGGCAGTTGTTTGACCACTCCCTCCCCAATGGAGCAGTGGGCATCTGGAACGGTTATACCGGCCGCTACGACTATGTGTGCAGGCCAACAAGTGGGACTGAGGTGGGGTTCTACAGTAGCATCTATGGTGCTTATTGTTTTTTCCCACGCTATCCTAACTTGTGGCAGACTAATGGATTTTATGTCCTTGTGAACAAAGATGACTTTGTATTCCTGCAGTGGATAGAGGGATCTCATGGGTCTGTTCCCACCCACTCAGTCAGATCAGGTTCAAATGACGATGGGCATTATGTTGCAAAAAACGATTATGTTGCAAAAAACAAGTATGGTTTAGGATTGCTACATCGTAATGATGCATTCTATTTGCCTTGGATCCAAAAAGTAAAAGATGGGGTAGTCTATGGGAAATCTAAATGGTATAAAAAATCCTACCAGGCCTTGGTAATTAATTCAAGCCCATATTCACAGGAGCTCAAAAATGTAGAGTATTATATTGATCAAGCCGATATCATAGAGACTCCCCCATTCATTGTGGATCAAAACACTGTATCCAACCAGGAGTGCAATAGTGTAGTCATGAAAGTCACACTCTCTGCAACCGAAACAAAAACAAACACTTGGGAGATGAATTACTCCATGACTCTTGCAACCAGCACCACTATTTCTGCTGGGATCCCTGAAATAGTTGGAACTAGCGTTACCATTGGCACAGAGGAGACTTTTGAGACCAGTTCAGGAACATCCCTCTCACAATCTATAACCTCTAGCCTTGATGTAACAGTGACTGTACCTCCAAACCACTCTTGCAGAGTTAACATGCAAGGCAGGAGATTCACATCAGACATACCTTACAAGGGTCTCCTTGGCCGTACCTACAGCAACAGCGAGACCAAGTGGACCACCATCTATGGCACTTATAAAGGTGTGCAGGTTGCAGATTATCGGGCTGAGGTGGAGCGCTGTGAGCCTTTGATCAACCCCAAGCCTTGTGAATAAGGGGCCCATATACAACACAAAGATGTCCTTCTCATGTCAAGTATGGGTACGGCAGCACAATTTAGGAGAATGTTCTGACAGCCAAAATAAAAAATGCTTTTATGTGTGTATTTTCTGTCAAATGAAGAGGTGGTGTAAAATTGTAGCCAACATTTCAAAACTGCTGTATGACACCATGTTGTTAATGTGCTAATAAAACATGTCTTCTTCCTCTGCAAACCAGTGTTCTGTCATTGAGAAGTGTTTCAGTGCTCTACAGAAAGTGCTATTGTTATATACATGTGTGCAGTCAGTTTAGCATCACGGAAGTGTTTCAGTCCTCTACATAAAGTGATATTGTTATGTACATGTGTGCAGTCAGTTTGGCATCACGGAACATGTACTGCACATACATATCATATCATACTTATCCTTCCAAACAAACATACAATATGACTTGTGTTAAGTGACTAAGTGACTTAGTGTTTTATCATGAGCTTGGATGAATGGATTTCATTTTTGGGGTAAATGTCGCTTTTCAGGCTTTTGTTTGGAGTATACCCCCTTCAGTAATATTCAGGAAATAAAGGAAGCTAGAAAAGCACTCATCGGGTGCCTCTCAACATGCCACCTCGATCCTCGATGCTCGATCCTCGAGGGGCGTTCCCACTGATCTATTCATGGGTTTCATCAGGTCCCTTTTCACAGGTGTATTAATCAAGCACCATGCAGTCTGCATTGATAATCAAGGTGCTTGATTGTATACACCTGTGGAAAGGGACCTGATGAAACCCATGAATAACCAACACTGGATAGACTATCCCATTGTTTCCCCCCCATCATTCTTTATGTAGATCAGTGAGGATCGAGGCATCGAGGAGCGAGGGAGGACGTATAAACGCTGCATGAGAGGCACCCACAGAGTGCAGACCTCCGCCTGCATTGTTCTTCCTAGGTTGTCATACATTTGAACCGGTCCTAAACTATTCAGATCGCCACCAAGTGGCCAAACCATGCCATTACACCACTAAGCGAAACACATAAAAGGCTCCGGAATCTCGACACCACCTGACTGTTCTTTAGTGTGATGGTTAGTAGTACACACACCAGCTGACTGTTCTTTAGTGTGATGGTTAGTAGTACACACACCAGCTGACTGTTCTTTTATTTAGTGTGATGGTTAGTAGTACACACACCAGCTGACTGTTCTTTAGTGTGATGGTTAGTAGTATACACACCAGCTGACTGTTCTTTAGTGTGATATTGAGCAGTATTCATGGGTTTCATCCGGTCCTTTTCCACAGGTGTATCAAATCAAGCACCTAGATTCTGAATGCAGACTGCATGGTGCTTGATTAATACACCTGTGGAAAGGGACCAGCTGAAACCCATGAATAGCTCATTTGGCATTTGTAAGCTGTGATTTCTTCCTTCTCGATATACCTGCAGTGACATAATGTATCCAGTAGATGGCGACTTGGCTGATTGTGGAATGCAAGGCACATCTAGTCTGACTAGACTGGAAGACTCACCAACGTTTTCTATATCTTGTTTTGAAACGCGAGCAGTAAGCTTTTAACACCATAGTTATAAGTCTGAGGGTTTTTCTTTCCTATTTTGTATTATTTGTGCCGCCACGTTACTTCATTTGTTTGGGAGATTTCATTCATTACTGTAAATTGACTCACTTTTTCACTACGTCAATTCTATGGTTTTTCTTATGTTACGTTGATCCATTTCTAATAATATATGGTCTCGTAAAACCCGTCTGTGACTGTCAGGCTAAGAGTTGTCTTGTTTCTCGTCAAAATCAAATATGGTCACTCTCGTTAAAAAAAAATAGCCTTGAAATGAAATAAAAATATATGCTTATGTAGGCCTATACTCATTTGTGTGTGTTTGTTCTCTCATTGCTCTCATACTGTATGTGTGTGTTAGCCTCTCGCAGCTGTGAGAGATAATAGTTTTGTGTGTGTGTGTGTGTGTGTGTGTGTGTGTGCGTTCTGACCCAGAAAGCAGATCCACTCCAGATTAGAGTCTGGTTCTAATATTGGGACCCAGAGAGAAAACTCCCTCATGAGTGTGAGCTTAACATGAAACACCCTCAGTTGTTCAGTTGTTTGTTAAAGGGATATTCCGCCATTTTTGGAAATACGCTCATTTTCCACCTCCCCTCGAGCAAAACAATCGATATTTACCTTGCTCCCGTTCATCCAGCCATTCTGTGAGTCTGACGATACAACTTTTAGCTTCAGCCTAGCATAGATCATTGAATCGGATTAGACCATTAGCTTCTCGCCTGCTAGCTTCATGTTTAAAAGTGACTAAGATTTCTGGTAATTTTCCCATTTAAAACGTGTCTCCTCTCAAGTTAGAAAAAGCAATAAGACCAACTGAAAATGAAACCTGGCGTTTTTCTAGGCTGATTTGACATGGAACTACACTCTCAGCTGGCGTAATAATCAAGGCAACTTGCAAACGTACCATAGGCGCAGTGATATTGTATGCAGCATCTGAAAATAGTCCCCATAGACAACAAGCAGTAGTAGTGCCAGTAGTTTGCAAGTTGCCTTGATTATTACGCCAGATGAGAGTGTAGTTCCATGTCAAATGAGCCAAGAAAAACGGCAGGTTTCATTTTCAGTTGGTCTTATTGCACTTTCTAACTTGAGAGGAGAGACGTTTTAAATGGGAAAATTACCAGAAATCTTAGTCACTTTTAAACATGAAGCTAGCAGGCGAGAAGCTAATGGTCTAATCCGATTCAATGATCTATGCTAGGCTGAAGCTAAAAGTTGTATCGCCAGACTCACAGAATGGCTGGATGAACGGGAACAAGGTAAATATCGATTGTTTTGCTCGAGGGGAGGTGGAAAATGAGCGTATTTCCAAAAATGGCGGAATATCCCTTTAAGGTTGTTAGAGAAAAACATGATTGGATATGATTGGATAATGTCTTGTGAGCCAGCAAAGATGTCAGAATTTGTTCTTAGCTCCCCGATCAGTGTGACAATTATGTCTTTGATAATATAAGATTTTTATAACAAATATAGACATTTTGATAACGTTAATTATTCAAGTTTCAACAGTTCAGGACATAATCTGGATCACATGGTCCAGAATTGTAACAGTTTACAACAGAAGTTACCATTTTGGAGATGCCGTGTTGTGTTGTACAGTATGTGCAGGGGTGTAGTCTACTGTACGTGATACGCATGTGTACCCCGCATACCCACTAAAATACATCAGTTATTTCCATATACTCTCCTAAAAATGCGCAATGATGCCTAACATCATTTTGTGGCAACATTTTCACGGTTTCTGTGTCAATCAGTTTTGGACTTCTGTCGAAACCCAGCTGATATGCTTTACTGTTAGTGGGGATGTTGTATGTGTTAAACCCAGCTGATATGCTGTATTGCTAGTGCGGATGTTGTGTTGTGTGTGTTAAACCCAGCTGATATGCTTTATTGCTATTGCGGATGTTGTGTTGTATGTGTTAAACCCAGCTGATATGCTTTATTGCTAGTGGGGATGTTGTGTTGTGTGTGTTAAACCCAGCTGATATGCTTTACTGTTAGTGGAGGCAGTGCTAAGGGTGGTAAGAGCAGTTGGAGAAGAGTATAAGTAGCCACATATCAAACACCAACGCTTAAAAAAGAGAACAGTCCAGCTACAGCTGATGGAGAGAAAATAGCTGCAAGGGCTCTGTGTGTGTGTGTGTGTGTGTGTGTGTGTGTGTGTGTGTGTGTCTAAGCATATGTGTGTGTGTGTGTGTGCATGGGTGTCTAAGCATGTGTGTTTGGGTGTGTGTGTGTGTGTGTATGTATTTTGCTTGGGGATTAGCATGTGTGCTCCAGTTAGCCCCAGTGGGGTCCAGTCTGAGTGAGTTGATATCCTCTAAGACTAAGCTTCAGCGACGGAGCCGCGCACATTAGAAGCCCCTGGGCCTTGGGTCCTGCTGATTGTGAGTGTTTGCACCATTATGTGTGTATGCTCCCGTATGTGTTGAGTGCTAGTCTTACGTGTGACTGACTGCTTATATCGTGGAGTGAATGAGTTATGACTACAGGTGAATAAATGTTTGTGTTTCAATCTCTCTTGTAGGATCGTGGGGGTTGTAGGACGTCGTAGCCACTGTTTTCCCATAATACTGTATGAATTATTAGTGTGCTTGCAAAAGCACACTATTGTTCTTCCTATTATTATCATTTATCTTAACGCCAACTTTTGTCTCCCTAACTTGTCCTAGGGATTTGGAGCTAAAGACACCGTTCCACCTCTCACGCGTGCGTCCTGATGCGACAATGGTGGCTTGTATACAGCTTTTTGATACGCCTTGTCGTTCTCCCGTTATTCCAGTTTTTCCGGTCGATTTTTTCCCATAGGAATGAATGGAAAAGCGACTTTTGAGCGCTGATGCCCACACATTTTTCCACCTGTAGCCCAAACCGTAAGACAGAAAGTCATGAAATTTGATACACTGATAGAGGAGACTACCCTGATTGACACCACCAGGTTTCATGCTCGCCACTCTCACGCCCTAGCGCCACCAACTGGTCAAAGTTGGAAAACACGTTAATGCCTGTAACGTTTGATCCGTATGGCCGATTTTGATAAAACTTATACCATTGGAATCATCTGACTCAGCTGATTCTAACGCACCATGTGATGTAATTTTCCGCCATGATGGATTTTCCACCATTTTGAATTTTGTCCAAAGTCAAAGTAAAGCTACCCTGGCCGCATAGTTTATCCGATCGTCATGAAACTTGGCACACGTGATCTACAGACCAAGGCGGATCAACCGCCTTGATTTCGCCTTCATACGTCCAAGCGTTCGCCTGTGATAACCAATTAAATTCAGCAAGCGAAGCCGCCAAACAGGAAGTGTGCCTATCTTGGAAATACTGTGACGTATGAAAGCCATATTTGGTGGGATGACTTGCGACCCCATCCAAAGCACCCTCAATAAATTTGCTGTTATTCGGTCTGTCGATGGCTCTATAATTAGCAGAAACGTGTGTGTTGACGAATGTATACTATTAAGCAGAATAGCTCATCTTAAATTGCTTAAGTAATGTCAAAAGGACATTCCAGAGTGATTTAAGATACAATGTTGATATTTTCAAAAAAAAAATCAAAGTATGCCAATTCTTGCAAAAGTAACCGGGATGGGATCCACCATCTCGTTAGTTTGATGACAGCTTAGTTGTATGGCAACATTGCGCCGATATCTTTGTCGGGCCTATCTAAGATTGTCCGCAACGGTGCGATATGGGTTGTCGGCAGCGTTGTCTCATCCGGAGACTACATATATCTTAACGACGCCATGGCCTCGAGAGGCAAGTACGGACTTACTCGTTGTTAAACCAATGCAATGTCCAGGTGGTATATAAGGTTGCAATCACACGAGTTTTCACTGTGACGGTGTTTCGTTTTTGACAATTTGTAATAGTTTCTCTTCGTAATGAATTGCTATTTAGGAGATTGTAATGATTACAGGATATTGTTTGATATATTTGTGATGTTTTGAGAGTAATTCGATTTTATTTCTTGTTATTTACCATAATTGACCGGAGCATTCTGGGTAAATCACTTCCTGTAATAAAGACCGCTCCTGCACGTATGCACCAGTCATTATGTCCGTGCACTTTCTGAGCGAGAGAGACATTGTGCTATCTTTGGCGTGCGTGTGATGATAATTGACCATAAAGTGAGTTTGACACCTCATTCCTACATGTTTATTGTTTAGTCAATAATATTGTCACGGTCTGAGCCGACCAAGATTTCATTTATGTTATTGCACTCAGTATTTACCAGTCATTTGTTATGTTAGAGCGCCATCTACTGGCCTTATCAGAATCTACTTTGGAGTGTAGTAGGCTAGTAAATACTTCCTGCTTAGCGTTAAAACGAGAGAAGTCACTGAGATAATTCACACTGGTTGCTGTCTCCGGACAATTTATGTTTTTCACCTGCTATAGTTATTTCTTACCCATACGAAGGCAATGCCTGTAAGTATACATTGTTCTGGTGAAATATGTGTTTAGACATAAGTACAGAAAAAAACATATGTTTAAGAGAAAGATTTATTTGTTTTTTGATATAGTGGCAATTCGGCGTGGTTAGACAAGACAAATGGACTGAAAATAGTTTATTTTTGTATTCACAGTTTTACAGCATAAATGAAGGAAAGGAGAAAAAAGTGAAGATTTCCTGCATTCTTTGTTTGTCCTAGCCTAGTGATTGTAAACTTGCTGGATAGCTGAGCTAGCTCAGAACTTATGAGGCAGTAGCCTAGCCTACAATATTTACTGTTCAGCATGTTGTAACGTGCCTGAAACATGTTGTTTAACGTCTTTAGAAGATGTAACGGAGATTAGGCGTATTGTTTACTGTCGCTTTGCATTTTTATATGTAGGCTACTGCTTTTGTATTCGTGGTGTATCCTTTGAATGTGCACAAGTTTACATCTGTAAGGTATTAGCGTGTAGAATTCATTATAGTTTGAGTGATTATGTAGAAAACGCCGGGACTTTTGTGTGTTCGCTGTGATTTAGCATTTGTCGCGATATTTCATGTGGTAAACTCGCGTTAGCAGGCCTACCTGCAGAGACGTGCAAGTTCGTTGTGCACTAAAACAGAGATAATTAATTTACCTTTTGACAATTCCTACAGTTATCCTGAGTAATCCAGTCTTTGACATTCAGAGTTGCGAGTCATTGATGAAAAGTAAGTTTGTATGATGTTTACATCGAGTTAATTCACACTGGTATGCAAGAGGTTTGCTTGTTAAACTTGCTCTTGACATAATTTCCATGAAGTAATATAGTGTAAGTGTTCTTTGAAATTATAATACTTCATGTGTTTCGCTTAGGAATCTACCGTTTAGCGTGTTGTAAGGATGTTGCATTTCCAAATAGAGGAAGTTTTTAACGCTATTACACCGTACCATTTTACGCCGCTAGATGGCGTAATTGACCACATAATAACTGTAGTCACGAACAAAAAGGTTCCCTTTCTATCTTGAAAGGGTTAGCGTTGCTGTATGCGTGTCCTGGCTTACAATTCAGTTTAATGAGCTTAGTGTTGATGCATTTCTGTATGCTGCAGATATATTATTTGTAAGACTAGAACCTAAATTGTATTTGTCTTTTTCTTATTTCAGACTATCTATATACAGTATATATAAATAGCCATACCCATATTTCTCTGTATGGAAATCCTGAATGTCTCTGCTGGAACAATAGTTAAACCCCATCTCTTCTCCGTCCTATATTCTAACCGATATACCATCCAGTATATTGCCACTACCCTACCCGAATCAGTGCAAACCTATAACCTCCCCAGTAATAATAGTAATTATAATTAGGTAAAAATAATAGTTTCCGCTTTAGGGAGAAATCCCAGAATTCCACTACAGCTAAGGAAAGTGGGAGCTACGTTTTTCGACTCGGTAGGCAAGCTTATGTGTGGAGACTTAAACTGGGAAGTTTGGCCCACTTATAGCAGTTAACAATTCTAGGTCCAATTAATTACATCCAACACAAAGTGTTATAGAAAGTATTACTGTGTGTTTCATTTAACTATTGTTCATGGTAAACATTTGATTAATTTAGGCTATGGGTGGTATAGGTGAATTATTGCCACACAGTTACTATTTAGAACTACGTAATCCTTAATTGAGATTTCATTGAAAGTGATAGGTTGAACTTTTAAAAAGGGGTTTAAAAACTATTTTTGTACTTTCATTTTATTATGTCATACTGAACTGAATTCTAAGAGTTGAAAACAAAGGATACAATAAATGTTTTGTGATGGTTGCATTATGCATAGTATTTCATTGAGGATAAGCTATATCAAAGCAGGTAGAAGTAACTGAAGTCACTTGACATTTCTGAGGATTTA
Organism: Sardina pilchardus; assembly: GCF_963854185.1. Taxonomy (NCBI): domain Eukaryota; kingdom Metazoa; phylum Chordata; class Actinopteri; order Clupeiformes; family Clupeidae; genus Sardina; species Sardina pilchardus. The sequence continues at coordinate 5,309,063 of NC_085004.1, forward strand.
CATATTTTCACCAGGGCAGTGGTAAAGACATTCTTCAGTGGAGGCACCACACTAGTTAATCACGCTATCAACATCTTCTTTCCTTTTCTTCTGTTATTACTATTCTTTAACTTTATGGTAGACAGCGAGTCCAGCAAATTGAGAACCTAGGATCCTGTTTATGTTTATGAATGTGACTCCAGTATATGTTGAGACATAAGGGTGGAAAAATAGGCTACATTTATATAATGCAAATGATTAAGTTAACAATATCATTGAATATGTTGTACAAACAAGAAGAGCGAAAGGGTAAACTTTTAAGAAATCATCATCCACATCATAGTTTGACGCTGTGTGGGGTTATGGACTTGACAGTTTTGCATGGAATTGCCCATACAGTATATACATATATATATATATATATATATTAAGATTTGACACATTGCAGTTTTTTAATGCAGGGATTATTTATAAATCAAAGAATTGTGGGTAGATGTGGGTGAACTGTGCAACATGCAGTTTGTGGACAAGAGGCAGACGTAACAGACAGATATTTGGGTTTGAAAGGGGTGTGTGTGTGTGTGTGTGTGTGTGTGTGTGTGTGTGTGTGTGTGCCTTGTTGACGGTGTACAGTATTTCTGAATATGAATGCTGTCTGGACAGGAAATGGCATAGCTTTTATCACATGCAACCAATCCAAAATCGATTTCATATTCAGAAACGTTAACCAGTAACAGCCTGGTTGCTTTGACATATCAACACCAAATTTGATCCTATTACACCATTTGAACAGGTGAGTCGTCCTGTTTATTCTACCATCAATTTGAGGCTATAACACATTGCAACTTACTCAACAGTGAGTAAACAGTAGATGTTCCCGCAATTCTCCTAACATTACTCGTATTTGTTCTAGAAACATGCCTAGTTCCTTAGGCTCCTTCCTTCTTTCAGTGGTTACGTGTTTCATGCTGGCTACACGTGAACAACTCATACATAATTCAACACAAGGTCTACAGACCTTAGAGGTGTACATTTCATTTCCATACATCAAAGCGTTCGCCCATGGCAGCCAATCAAATTCAATGGCGAAGCCTCCAAACAGGAAGTGAGGTAAAATCTCGGAAACGCTTTGAGGTGTCAAGACCATATTTGGTGGGATAATTTTGGACACCATCCAAAGTAGCCTCAGTAAATTTGGTGTAATTTGGCCACTAGGGGGCGTCGCAATTAGCAAAAATGCATTTTGTCTCATATCTCTTTACGTCTTTGGGATGACATCCACATTTTTACATTGAGGTGCTCTGGGACATACCACTGATGAACCTAGGCAACCCTTCACGTCAGTTTAAGAATTCGGCAATCGAGGGCAACGCCGCCAAACTCGAAGCAGCTTCGCGTCTTGGCCAAACTTTGGCGCTTTGACCTGAGGGCGAGCGGTCGCGTCTCCTGCCGGGAAGCTGTCGCGGCGCGGCGGAGCAAGCACACTTCGCACTTTCCCATCGGGGAAATGCATTCTAGTTATGTGTTTTTATCTTGTGTATGATGTGTCTATGAATTACTTACGGGATAGAAGTGCAATTCATCTCTTTGCGGGGGTATTCGCAAGTGTTTCCCTCGATCGGGCATTGTGCAATTGGGTTGAGCGACAAAACATTACTGCATTTTTGTACATCATTATTTATTCTGTGTGTCAGCCCTGGTATAGCCTATGTCTATAAAGTCAAGCTTGGACTAGGGATTGTTAGGTGGACAGCGGGCACTTCTCAGAGGTAATATGGTGACCATATTGCTGCTGTGATTCTGATTGGGAATGCTTTGTTTGTAGTGGAACGCACACAAGTTTGCCGTGCAATCACATTTGATGTGGAAGTGGTAATATAATAAATTGGTTGTTCTAAAAGTGGCTCCCCGCCCTACATTGAGATCTGCGTGCTGCCCAGCTTTTCCCTCTAGGCTTCGACCGAGTAGCACAAAATAAAAAAAAGGAAAGTATTTTAAAGTGTTTACCTGTGACTGCTATCAATAAAATTGTATTATTATTGCTTTTGCACATCAGCCTCCAACTTGTTTCATTTTGATTGACACCAGCGTGGGGAAAATCTCTAGTCTTGAAATTTAAAAAAAGGGTTCTCCTACACCTTTTAGATAAGTGGGAGTGGCGTAGTCACTAAAGGCCACATATACATTTATAAACCCTATTTCCCGCAATCTGCAGGGAATACTGCAACAATTACAATCCCATAATTCATAATAATTGATAGGCTACTAATTTGTGATGTGATAGGTGAAAAAATTATTCCGTCGGCTATTTAAATGACGTCTTTGACAGTGCGATGGTTAAAGCTTAGCAATGGCAGATTTGGCTTTGTTAGAGGACCTTCACGCGCGCATCACGCCGGTGATCCACTAGCACGCGATGCGAACTCCGCATCGCACTATCCCCATTAATTAATGAGAAGCGAATTCGCATCCCGCATAGCATTCTGGGTACGCGTTGCGTCGAGAGCTGTGGTTGCGGTGCGTCGGAAAAGTTCAGCAATCCCCAACTTTATGCAAATTAATCTGTCCATCGCGAGCACATCGCGAGGCGAGTATCCTAGTAATAGTAGAGCAGGTCACTCCTGACGTTCAACAACATTGCATTTTCCGGTAGTCTTGGCTTCACAGCCAGTAAATCATTTGCCATCATATCAAACGAAAAACTGAATACTGGAGCGTGAACTTTTCCCTGTGTGTATGATTGGCAGTGTTGGGAAAGTTCACTTTCTACATGAACTAGTTCAGTTCATCGTTCACAAATTTTAAAATGAATTAGTTCAGTTCATAGTTCATAATTCCAAATTATGAACGAAGTTCACAGCTCCAAAAAATGAACTAGTTCAGTTCATTTTTTTCAATATGTTGCGAACCATAGGCCTACTCTTTCAAAATTGTTGCCATAGCCTAGCCTGGGTTTTCCCATACTGCCTTGCGCAGTGATTTCAATCCCGCTGCTAAGCCAGTCTGGAAACTAACGCCCAAATGTTCGCCTGATGTTGGCGAACCAATCACAGAACATCCGAGAAGTTTCCGTTGCCTTCTTGCGTCTACAGTCGACGACAAAGGATTTACGGCAGCCCTTAGCGTTGCATACGAACGAGTTGGGTGAGCTATGCGTATTTGATAGACATCCGTGGCGCCCAATGAACGGATCTGGGCATTTTTTCAAATACGAGAAAATGAACGTCTGGTTGCCAGACCACGTCTCATTTGAGAAGTGGTAGGCGTTAGCCAGGCTAGCCATAGCCAGCAAATAGCCTACTTCATTAGTTTAACATGAAATAGCCATTTTCAGACAGGTTTTACACATTCTGCTATAATTGCTTGCCGCATCTTTGACGGTAGCGGAAATTCAGACATGAAGCATGCGAAATGTATAGGCCTACAGCCTCCGTTTGTTCACATCTAATGTAGAATTTCCATCAATTGGGCTTTGGTTGGCTGGGCAGAAATGCGGCCGCGCTGTCAGAAGACTGTGGTTTTTACACCGGGAGAGGAGGATACCTTGCTGCATTAGCTGCAGCGTTAGAGATGCAGAGCCATAGAGATGGAACTGTCCACTGACATAGGGCGCTTTAAAAGGCTCCACGTAATACTTCACTTGATCATCAAGTGCGATTTTTCCGCGATTGCATGCATAGGTCTAGCAGCTGTGGTGGCAACATTACGGAAACATAGGTCGGCAGTAGTGTTAATTTTGTCACCTATTTTTAATTTAGTCATAGTCTTAGTCTTGTGACGAAATGTTCTTTTTAGTCTTAGTCATATTTAGTCATTCAAATATCATTTTTGTCAGTCTAGTTTTAGTCGACTAAAAGTCTCATAATTTTAGTCTCGTTTTAGTCAAAAGAAAACTCAAGGTATCTTAGTCAAGTTTTAGTCAAAACATTTTAGTCTTTTTTATATAACAAGTAACTTTTGAATAGGCTACTATTTCAGTCAAATAGTGTTTACGCTATGTGTTTCACACATCTCAATTTCCCCCCAATAATGTCAAGAGCAGACCCAAAGTAGGCCTACGAATGTTTTACTCCGCTACACTAGATGGCATTATGCGCCTAAACGCAGTCCCATATAGGGATGGGTATTGATACGTTTTTATCAATATCGATGGCATTATCGATTCTGCCTATCAATCCAATTCCTTATCAATTCTCTTATCGATTCCCAACAAATGTAGGTGCACCCACATTTTTCATTGCATCGCCTTTAACGCCAAAAGGTCACCTTTTATCGCTCTCCTTTCATATAATGTGAATGATTTTTTAACATAAGGCGTAGAAAAAGCTTGTCTTTATTTAAAACACAATAAGGAATATACATATTCTTTATAAAGAATTATAAAGATGTAGCCTACAGTATATATATAATATAATATAATTCTTTATATATTCTAATCTATACTACTGACATTTCTGATATTCATGACATTCATGACTATTCATATTACAACTCTGCCTCTTTAATTCAGCTGTCGGCTTGAAGCCTCAAATTGTAAACAAAGTAGCATAGTTGGCTAGCTTATTATAGTCTACTGGTTGGACTGTTCAGTTTCCCCACGTGTGTTTAAGTTGCAAGCAAGGTAGGCTAATACTTTTTCTCCTTGGGACAGGCCCTTTTGAGTCTTAGTTGGAAAACATTGAGATGATCAGTCAACTTGAATGCAAGAGTTTGAATCAAATTTGTGCAGTAGCCTACGCTATGATGCTAACCGAAATTAAGTATGTAGCTAGTTGTCTTCTATGCGTCATTGCTTTCACGACTGTGAATGTGCATATCGAATGTGCGCGCACAAGAGAGGGAGAGGGAGAGAGAGCGGGCCAAGGTTACTTCTATACAGTTTGGCAAAGTTGCACGCATAGTCTACAATTAAAACTTGTGAAGGAAACGTATGCTTTCACCCGAGCAGCGTCAGGTGCACCAGTGCGACCTAGAATTATTTTCAGGCACACTCTTAACATTTTGGGCGCATACGCACTCTGGAGCCCTAGACCGGGCAACGTTAGCACCCCTCCGTAGGCTGTCGAATACATGACACTCTTGGAGCTAAATCCCATGCTTCACGGACAAATGTTTTAACATATTGCTGGTATTACTACCCTTACACGATAACAATATATATACTACACTGATTGCAGACGGCAGAATTTCCATCACGTTTAGTGAAATGGAGCCAGGCTTTGGATCTCTTCCTCCTCTCAGGGTTGACTTGTAGTATGAGTCGTCGCAGCCAGCAACAGCGCGTAGCTAGCCTACAGGAAAGCTGCTGCCCATGAATTAATTTGGACTATTCTGAATGCTTAACAGGTAGCATAGATATTCTGTCTTCTCATTTTGTAGGCGAAAACGAAGAGAGATTTTATCTTAGTTTTTCAATCATGCAAAATATTTTAGTCTCGTCTTTTTTCGTCAACAGTAATGCATTTTATTATAGTCTTAGTCAGCGTTTCAGGACATTGGTTCAGTCTCGTCATCGTCTCGTCTTAGTCTCGAAAAAAAAGGTCGTTGACGAACATATTTAGTCTAGTCTCGTCTGACGAAATTAACACTAGTCGGCAGCAGGAAAAATTCCGGTAGTATACGGAAATATGAATTCAGACATAGAATCTGGCATAGACAAAGAAGCACACGCAACGGTTGGGCAACACTTTAGTGCTATTAACGGTGTTTTTTGCCCGAACCTAACAAAATTAAAAAAAGAGTGAACGGGACGTTCACAGACACCAGAATGAACGCGTTCGCAGTATCGTTCATTAGGCAGAAATACAGTTCGTTCAGTTCACGTTCACCAAAATTATGAACGAGTTCATGAACTTTCGTTCAATGAACGCGTTCAGGCACAACAGTGATGATTGGACTCATAAAGGGACAGCATAATGTACAATGAAGCACGGAGGAAGATAACGGAGATTGTTGATGACGAGTGAGTGTAACTGTTTTGAAGTTGACGAAAGTAAACTACTTGCTCATTTGTTAAGATTAGACTGCTAGCAATTTGGTTGTCAGTGGGAAATTGCACTGCTACCGCTACAGTTAGCCAATAATTTAGCTTTTGGTTGGTTCGCCGTAGGCTACCTGTCCTGTTTCACCCAGTAAAAAGGGAACGCCTACCAAAGCGTCTACGGGGAAGGTAGCGTAGCGAATGAGTAGTGCGATGCGGAGTTCGCATCGCATGCTAGTGGATCACCGGCGTCAGGCGAGAGAGAATTTTTCCGCCGAGATTTTTTCCAGGACAGTGATGAGTGGCTCATGAGTCGTTTTCGTCTCCCTCGGCATCTCCTCCTGGAGCTATGCCACAACCTGGAACCCCAGTTAAGGCGAGAAACCCGGCGTTCCCGTACCATACTGTACCTGTGCCAGTGCAGGTGCTATCCACCTTGCCATTTTTGGCCACCGGGTCCTTTCAGCGAGAGGTCGGGGATAGGTCTGGAATTTTCCAGACATCACTCAGCCGCATTATGCCAGCAGTTTTGAGGACGATCATTTCCCATTGTACCCATGTGCGTCTGAAGCCACCATCCGCTAATGATTACGCATACATCAATCGCAGAAATTACCATTCCATCAATGTTCAGATTGTATGGGATGCCAGAATGTGCATTCTGAACATGGTAGCCCGGTGGCCTGGAGGCACACATGATTCATTCATCTTCCAAAACAGCCGTGTAGGTACTCGGTTGCAAGAGGGCGCACTGCATGGTCGGAGTCATCTTCTCGGTGAGTTACGCACACAAATTATCCTAATTGTTTCACAAAACATTAAGGACAATTAGAACTCTAACAATTCCATGTAATTCATCTAGGTGATAAAGGCTACCCTCTGACCGAGTACTTCATTACGTCTCTGGCAAATCCCCAGACAGAACAGGAGAGGAACTTCAACAGTGCGCATACGCGCAAACGGTGCACAGTGGAGCGCTGCATAGGGCTCCTAAAGGGCAGGTGGCTCTGTCTCGGGTCAGCGGGGGGAACCCTGCTTTATACCTCTGAGAAGGTCTGCGACATGATTATTGCATGTGGGGTTCTACACAACCTAGCCCAGAAAAATGGTGTGCCATTTCTAGACCTGCACCCAGAGAACCCTATAGCCAGAGATCCCTGGCCACTACCTCCCCACCTAGGAGCTCTCAGAAGGAGAGAGGAATTGATTTTGCGCTTTTAACATTGATATCTTTGGGTAAGCAATGTTTATGTTAAAAAAGAAAAAAAGACGACGGTCATGTTGAGACATCATTTATTTAAACCTTTCACGCAGGGGGGGTCAGACTGCTCCTGCTGCGCTTGGAAAGGTGGCGAGGCCTGAGACGTTCCAGGCTCACCTTGCACAAAATAAAAAATATGTACATTTATGAATGAACTTGTGTGATTACTTGTGTTGAATGTTAATTCATTGTTTAAACTTATGGGGGATGCAGTTTTGTATACCATTCTCATGCTCAGACACGTGTGCATCAGTGTCTCTTCCGCCCGGAATGCCAGATATGGAGGAGGGTCCTATAAGTGAGGCCACTCGCTCCTCCAGTGCGGTCAATGACATACCCGGGTCCGAGCTGCCTCCGCCAGTCTGTTGCATGCTGCGCCTTAGCGCAGCCACACGTTTTTTGGTGGCCAACTTGAAGTCGGACCATTTCTTCTTAACCTGATCTCAAATAAAATTATAAAATATTTTTTTTCTGTTGTATCACAGATAGAAATAGGCAAAAAACGCTGTTGACCGCAACTGTTATTTCTTTCCATACCTTTTTCCATACCGTTTTCTGTTTGCTTCTAATACCTGCTTTCTTGCTGCCAAACAATACTAATCGGTGTGCATTCACCAGAGACGTGAACGTCTCTAGTTCAGCCTCAGTGAAATTTCTTTTCTTTGCCGATTTTCGTCTCTCCATGTCGTAAACTCTAGAGGTGCGGCTTCTAAACTGTGTTTTTATAGAAGGCGTGGTATGCTAACTACGATTGATTTCAGCCGCCGTATTTATCAACAGCCGCTCGTTCCTACGATGAGATTAGTGTGATACGCAGGTTTGATGAATCTCATGCAAGCCCTGTCGACGACACTTTCTCCGCTCATATTTGCGCTGGTTTCTACGCTCTGTTGATACATGAGGGCCAATAAGATTTGTTTAAACTTGCAAAACACTGTCCTGCAGCTTTGTACCCAGTGCGGCTACACAGGAAATTACTGTCTTGTTGGCTCGGCACCAGGTGATGGAGACATGAAAGCTGCCCTCTATAGTTTGGTTCAGGGAAAATTTGGTCATTGCTGACAAATGCTTTGTATACTTCCCTATGTTGAAAAAACAATAAGCAAGGTACTGACTCGATTAAATTCATTCTGGACTCTCTATCCGACCACATAAAGACGTGGGGATACTTCGGTTTGGCTTTAGGGACCCTCTACTCACTACCACGTAAGTGTAGTGTTGTTTGGAACAGTAGAAGAGGTATAAAAATAGTGTTTTGTAGCGGCGAAAGGACACGCCCCGGTCACTTCCAGGCTAACGAGTTTTGGCTAAAAACGGTGAGCTCGAACTTTCTCAAAATACATCCAAATGACATGATTTTGGTGTCAACTCAACGTATGTACCCCCAATAGTCCGAAAAATTGATCTAAAGTGCATTTCACTCCGGATTATCCCTTTAAATCTACCACTTGCCACATTTGACGTGCTGTCGGCAGGATTGACTATAGAGGCATGTGTTCCATTTTATTTATTTTATTTCTTTTCTGTTTTGTAGTCTGTTTTGTTTTCTGTGTATTACATTGAGCAAAGTTTGTGTTGCAAATGTTTATTTTTTTATGTGTGTTCAAAGGCAAAGCAGCAGCAGTTCTCTGAGGGACTGGCAACCATGGGGATGGGTATTGCAGTCATGGGTCGCCATGAGGGCGATAGCCATATCGGTGCCTGGTGTTTCCTTCCTGGTCCCTCCCTTCCCCAATTTTTTGTACAGCGTGTGGCTTACTGCAGCCAGAGAATGTCTAATAAGGGGAGAAGGACCACTCGCTGAATACTTCCGCATGGTACTGCAACTAGAGGGCGATCGCGAGCAAGTGGAGAATGAATGGAGGTGAATGGAGTTTCTCCTAAAATCCACTTTTCTCTGGATATAATTTTTTGTGTAGAAATCGGAATATTGCATGTGAAAGGGGGGTCAAGGAAAATACACACGGTTGAGTATTAGATTTTTTAAGTCCCTTAATTGCTCTAAAAAGCCTTTCAAACGTGTCAATGACGTCATTCATTAGCAGGGTGCTAGTGTGTTATGGGCAACATCGACCAAGCCTGTGAAAAACCAAAGGGCCATAAGTAATTGTTCATTCAACTTTCGACCTATAACCCATATGAGCTTGCCGAAACTAAACTCCAATCTTCGATTTTTTAATGACAGTCAGGTGAAACAGACCAATTTAGCCGTCTAGCCCCATAGAGCCCCATAGACCCCCATTGTTTGATCACTTGCTCGTGATCGCCCCTAGTGGAACTGCAACAGGAACTGCAGGGACAATGCAGGTACAATGGAGTTAATAGGAAGTGGACCGGCTCTCCCTAAAGGGGCTCTGCTGCAGCGTTGTAGCCAGGGTAGCTCCCCACCTATATGCCTTTGGGTCATGGGTCACCATGAGGGTGACAGCCATAGACCTCTGAAGTTCGCCTACAAATAGGATCCAAAGCTGCCATCTTTGCCCATATAAGGAGTTCCGGGTGTTAATTGAAGCTAGCTGCCTATGGCAAGTTGCATTGTAAGTTAGCTCTGGGGTAGCAAAGATGTGTGCCATCTTCACCAACCGAAGATCACGGTATCCACTTGAAGGCAAAGGACACAACTTTGTTGTGCAAAACGCCTGCATTTTCAATTTCTTCGTCCCTGAGAGAGTTCAGGTGCGAAAATTCCAAATCCCCATGTTATTTTCTCATAGAAGAAATCTCAAGATACCGGATCTCCTTTGGGCAAAGATGGTGGCTTTTTTGTAGGCGAACTTCAGAGGTCTATTAGCGGGGCCTGGTGTTGTTGCCTTCCTGGTGCCCCCTCTCCTCCCCTCCCCTCCCCTCCCCTCTCCTCCCCTCCCCATTTTGTACAGTGTGTGGCTCACTGCAGCGTTGTAGCCAGGGTAGGTTAGGTTAACTTTATTGTCCCCTCAGGGAAACTTGTCTCGCAGTCAGGTATGCATAAGTAATACAAAAAATACACCAAAAACACAAGAAACAAAAATACACAAAGGACACAAAAGGCTCCATGACATATGACATATAAAACCTAACAACCAGTTATGTGTAAAATTGTGCAAATTTAGCAAGTGAATTGCATTGGGGATAAAATAGTTGTTTGTCCTATTTGACTTATAAAAGAGGACGCTTAATCCAATTGCAGTCCTTATAGACCTTGCCTTTTGGATGATTTACTTTTCATAAAGGAAAAGCAAGGGTACCTGTGGACAGCCAATCAACTTCCCAGCCACCTTCACAATTTGGATGGCGTTTGTTTTTGTCCCTAACACTGATGGCTCCATACCAGGCAATAAAAGTAAGGGTGAGAAAACATTCTATAAAAGACTTATAGAGACAACATAGCCTTATCAACATTAAACATGTTAAGCTTCCGAAGGAAGTACAAACGCTGCTGACCCTTCTTACAAATGACCTCAGTATTAATGTCGAATTTGAGCCTGTTGTCTATCACTGTTCCCAGATATTTATACCTCTATACAGCTTCCGTTTATACAAGTAAAAGGTGGAGGACAGGATTTGTTCCCTCTAAAATCAATGACCATATCTTTTGTCTTAGATGTGTTCAGAAAAGACTTTTCACACCAACTGACAAACTCGTCAACCACTGGCTCATGATGAGATTCATTTTTTTGCATTAAACCATGTGTCATCAGCAAATGTAAGGATGTGCCTGTCTGTATGCTGGCTTCCACAGTCATTAGTGTAGAGAATGTACAGCAAGGTAGAAAGTACACAACCCTGGTTAGAGCCAGTGGAGGAGACACACCTTTCTGAGAGACAGCCATTTACCTTCACTCTCTGTGATCTATTTGTTTAAAAATCCATAATCCAGCCCACAAGATTACCCTCCAGTCTAAATTCCTGTATTCATTTCCTTATTAAAACATGTGGCTGGATGGTATTAAAAGCAGAAGAAAAATCCAGACACAGGAGCCTGGCGTGAGTGCCAGGACCCTCCGGATGACTGTACAGAAGGTGTAGTAGTGTAATCTGGGCATCTCCCACCCCCTATTAGCCCTGTATGCAAACTGCATGGGGTCCAGGGCCTCACCCACCCTCAGCAACAACAACTGTTTCACCATCTTCGCAAATGACTTCATGACCAGTGAGGTCAGTGCCACTGGTCTTAAGTCATTTAAAGTCTTTGTAGAGCTGCCCTTTGGCACAGGAACAATTATAGATTCCTTCCATATCTCTGGAACCCTCCTCTGCTCTAAGAACATTTTGAAAATGTCAGTGAACACCCCACAAACTGTTCTGAGCACCACTTTAGCAATCTCCCAGTAATCCCATCTGGCCCTGGACTTTTGTTTACCTTATTTCTCTTAAATACTGACCTGACATCTTAGATGTCTTTGAGTCATGGGTCGCCATGAGGGCGAAGAGTAAAGCAAATAGCCTAGGCATAATGAAAAACACTGCGGACTGGAGCAGTATCTTTGCAACATTAAAATTAAATTAATCTGAACACGTGTAGCCTATTTGCAAAGAGGAGAAACAATTTGATTTAATTTAGGCACAATGAGACGTTATTTAGTTTACATGCAATGGTGGTTTTGGTTGTCGTGGCATTATTGCATTTGCATTGCAATGCACAATTATTCCCTTGCATGCTTATGGCAGAAACAGAGGGGTGATAGAACCTTTGCACTTGTTGATCCATGTCTGTGGAACCTGTTCCATTCAGATTTGTATGATTTAGACTCCCAAAGCCTTTTTATTTCCATAATTTCTTGATGTCACACCTAATGATATGGTGTCACACCATATGATAAATTACACCAAATAACAATCTGTTAACGCAAACATGTGAATATATGCATTTCACAAACAATAAATCACAGTTTAAGACAAATATATCACATAAAGGATCACTGTTAAAAACTCAGAACTTTGTAAAACAGAATTCCACCAGATATTGTATAGCACTTGGGTAATAGGTGCCACATATTGAATAATAAATGTTAACAAAATGTTAAATATGTTAAAATATGTATAACACTAAACTATTAATTAAACATATGTTTGAAAAAAAAACATTATTTCTGTACGAAAATACAGATTATATCATATAGTGTGACAAATAAATCATATGGTGTGACAGCAAAACCCCATCACACCATATTATATGGGGTCACTCCATATGAGGTTTCATGCACTTAGCAGAGCAATGAGTCTTGAGGCTACATGCTAGGACCAAAATCATATGCTCACTTTAACATGGTAACATAGATGTAAAGGTAGTTTTGACCAAAAAACTATTTACTTTTGAAATTTTCCTAAAAAATGGGTCACACCAAAAGACAGCGAAAAGTGGAACTGAGATAGGAGTGCTGGAAATACTTGATTTATTGAAAGAAATATGAGAGATAACTCAACACGTAAACTTTCAATGTCCTTCTGAGAAGTTATTATACTTCCTGAATGAGGAAGGACCCCCTATCCCTAAAGGTCTCCACACAATTGCACATTTAAAAAACATAATTTAGGGTCACACCATATGATATTGATTTTTGGGACAAAATGTTTTTGTTTATGGCTTGTTCAAAAATATTATGCCTGGACCTTAAACACTACAGACTTACAAGTAGAAATCTTTAGTATTCATTGTATTTAAGTAATGGGAAAATATATTAATTCGATTTTTTTTAATTCAAAATCAAACTTTATGAAATGCGCTCGGGACAGTCACACCATATGAGCTTTTCCTGGTTTGGCTGAAAATTTTGAGAAATAGGAATATGACTGGAATGAATGGTCCATATGTTCATATAAAGCAGGTTTTTCTGAACAATATAACCACATTTATTTGCAGATTAGACATTTCTTTACTTCAGTTTGACACTCTGGACCAAAAAAAGGCCATGTCATGTCAACCACCCAAATGTGCTTTCTAAATTAAATTGACTTTTTTACTCACTTACTATATAAGACATACCATGTGTTCAACAGAAGGGTAAAAATGTCCTTTGTCCTTTTTGCATTTGTAAATTAGCAGTGAAATTTAGAACAGTGGAAGTGATTAACGCAGTCTCACTCATCAATGCATTTTGTTGCTAGAGAATCTCAATAGATAGGCCCACTGGTCAAGCCCTCCCTGCCCAGTAGAATGACCTGAGCAGAGCTTTAGGGTTAGTGCCCCGATAGCATAAGTGTGCTCTGAGGACATTTTGTGGACAGAGTGCATCACAGACTTACTGGGTTTCATTATCTAATGAATGAAAAATGATGTCCCCAACATTCTGTCCCTGACAACTAGGTGGCGACAAACTGTGTCCCATAAATAATAGAGGCCCCTGGCCTGTATGAGGCCGCATATAGGTGCCCACTCATAAATTGACTTGACGTCAGCAGTATTCCCATCTTCCTCATGCAAGCGCTTCTCTCCAGACGTGAGAACCAGTGAGTCAAACAGAGGGTCTCACTCCACTGAAGTCAAATCCCCTCTCGATGTCTGACACATAGGTGGAAGAGCAATATCAGCTCATTTTTCAGATCAGGAGAGCTGCGCATGCCACTGGAAAATTAAGTTTGTTAGAGGTGAGATATTCACTATATCTAATGTTCTTCATCCATCATCTTCTGTTAGTTATGGAAAGTGTGTGTGTGTGTGTGTGTGTGTGTGTGTGTGTGTGTGTGTGTGTGCACGTGTGTGCACGTGTGTGTGTGTGTGTGTGTGCGTGTGTGTGTGTGCGCGTGCGTGTGTGTGTGTGTGTGTGTGTGCGCGCGCACTCTGTCCCTGAGATTGGCCCTGCTTCCTGTCTTTGTCTTTCCCCTCCTCATCTGTCAGTGTCCTCTGTAGAGTTTGGCTTAGAGGAGCAGTCAGGGATTTTTGTGTTTCTGTTTATATTTAAATGTACATTTAAACGTACATTTTATTTTAACCAAGGACCAAACAGAACACCTCTACTTTCAGTATGAAATCCCACCCAAGGTTTTGTTTTTGTTTGGGGGACAGGCTGCCCCCACACTATGTTTCCAGTTTTCGTAGCCTGTGTGGCCTACAAACACTAGGCCTAAATGTTTTTACAGTGTACTTGGAATGGGCGTCTGACTGGTCCTAATAGGCTGAGATATGTAAAGATAATTTGTCAATATTGTTCTTGTGAATGTGATTGATGTGTTTAGAAATGCCATTAATAAATGTTTCTTTTATAATACATTTTGTTTTCACAATTCCAAACACGCTAATGTAAATACATGTTACAATAAGTAAAAAGGTAACTTTACAAACATACAAGCAACAGCCAATTTTAAGTGATTAGTTCATAGTAAACCGTGAAACCAAACAGCACAGTGTTGGAGTAACGTTAAGACTATCAATGTCTCCATAAACTACCAATCTGAATCGTCTCTCTCTCTCTCTCTTTCCCAGTCTCTCTCTCTCTCTCTTTCCCACTTTTCCTTTCTTCGTAGCATCTTTTGCTTTGTAATCATTCGCCCGACTCCTAGACCTCTTAAGCCTCACTTTCTAACTCCACTTTGCCATCATTTTCTTTCAGTCCATCAGTGTTCTCTTGTGCTTCCTCCTCCCCCGCCTCAGCATCGGCCATCTTGTCTTCAGCCTCCCCCACGTTCTTCCCGTCTTCCACCGACTCCTCAGCTTCTGCCTTCTTTTTCTCCTCCTCCTCCTCTTTTCTCTTCTTCTCTATCTTGGAGAGGTGATGACATAGGGACTGCACATAGGTGAAAACACACATGGGGTCAGGGTTGTTCCCCATCAGCATCATATCAGATACCTCCAACAGGGGGCAGCAGTCTGCAAGTGACCTGGGAGAGGTGGAGAGAGCAATGAAATGAGAACCTTTGAGTTGACATGCAGGTATTACATTCAAACATGGGGCTGTTATGGATGTTAGTGTTAGACACTCTACCATTGTGGGATGGGACGATATTATATTGAAAAAAAAGGTGAGAAAGAATGGAAAAAAAGGATGAATATAGGCACTGTATGTTCCAAATTGAACACGTGTGAGTCAAACACAGAATGTGGCGACCTCAGGATAACAGGGACAGTGGGACACTATAAGTCATATCTTTTTTTATGCACTGCCCAAAGCATTGTGTCTGTTACTGGGGTCGGGGTAGAGGCCAAAACATGACTACTGGCAACGATTACTTAAACACTTGCATTTACACTTGCATTATAACTCAGCCACAGCCAAAACATGACTTACACACCTGGATGACCTCAGTGAGGGAAAGGCTTTGCCCCCCATTGATAAAACACTAACAATCATTCAGTCCTTTATCAAACCATCCCCGGATTTCCAACCACTGTAGAACATGAAGCATTACTGGGGCAGAAGTACAGAAGATAGTGGCCCTTATATACCAGCCCATTTGTTAATACTAAACAGGCAAAATAGGGACTGTATATTTGATACCAGGTTTTCTGTGGATCACATTGAAGCATGTTCCACTTTCTCTCTCTCTGTCTCACACACACACACACACACACACACACACATACTCTGCTGTGTCAAAGGCCAGTGTGAAGTTCTTCTCTCTCTCATTGGCGTTTAGGGTGGAAAAGTCGAACGCATCGGGAAAAAATCGATGGATGAGGGCACAGAATGCCAGACCATTAGACCAAGATGAGGAGAAGTTCTCAATCGTCACACCCTATTGGTTGGAGAGAGAAAGGAGGTATATCACTTATCCAATCAGCATGGCTTAAGACCTATAACTCTATACCCAGACCTGTATCTGCTCACCTCATAGTGTTGAGTTTTGCTGCGACACCATTGGAGGATTTTCTGTTTGATCGATCCTCCGTTGGCCACACCTACTGACACACGCTGTACCTTGAAGTTTCGCTGACCAGCAGGTCTAAGTTGGAAAGAAATTACATATTGAACACAGACTCTTAGTCACTGAACAATTTCTTAACACAAAAATATACATATACACATAGACAACCAACAAAATTACGCGATCAGGTTAAACTCCAGCTCAAACAATATATGACCCTGCAAAGCGAAACCAGTCGTTTCGGTAAAATTTACAAAATTAAGTTATTGTGCTTACGTAAACGGCCATAAACTAAGCTTTCCAATGATATGAATATCGAGGGTATTACACAAACTATCGCTAAGCTAACTGCATCCAAAGTTGACATGGTTCTCCTGCCATGATATGCCAGAAGAGGAGAAATCACCTTCTTAAGCAGTGCGTGGACAACTGGAATGACTGCAAATGTGTTGAATCTTGGCCGGGTTTACAGTCAAGATGTATGTTTTTCCGTGAAATTAGTTCACGATATGAAACTGTAGACTGTATGCTGTCGAATTATGCGAAAATGTGAAATTCAACATTTTAACTCGGAAGTTTGTTTATTTTCTCAAAATAACGTTATGCGCAAAGCGACTGATTTCGCTTTGAATGGTCACATATACAGTTTTAACACATAAACTAACATAATCCAGTTAATTTGATGTCACTGCCTGAGTTTCAGTGTAAGATCATGTCAAACAACTTGACTTGAATAGAGATAATAGTTCTTCTACATGCAACAGTGTGTACTAGGCTAGACGTGGAGCTGGGCTAGCATGCAGTAGCCTGAAAGTTGTCGGTTCAACTTCCGGCTTCCACTGTTGTGCCCTTGAGCAAGGCACTTAATCTCAAGTTGCTCCGGGGACAATGTAATGACAAGGTAAACTCTTGTAATATAGTTGACATATGTAAATCAGATTGGATTAAAAAAGCATCTTCTAAATATAATGTAGTGTAATGTTTAGAATTCAGTCATAACTGAGTTATATTTTGTGTATAGATTCATGTTTGAGCTACATCTACACCTATTTGATTTGATTTGTGATATATTCCAATGGTGATGATGATGATGATGGTGATGATGAATGATGAGGTTTACTTACTGGCCTTGTTCAAACTTGGCCATGGCATCTCTGCGTGTGGATGGACGTGCTGATGGTCTTGGGCGTGGCATGGACACTGGGATCGTGGGTCTCTTTCTCTCTGTTTCATTACCTTTCCCTTTCTCCTTCCCCTCCTTCTCCTTCTCTTTTCCCGCCATCTCCTTCTCTTTTCCCACCATCTCCTTCTCCTTTGCCTGCTTTGGTTCATTCTTTGACTTCCCTGCTGATTTCTTGTCATCTTTTCCCTTCAGCTTCTCTGAAGTCTTTACTTCTTTTTTAGATTTGGCATCCTTCTTCTTTTTGTCTGTTTCTTTACCCTTAGGAAGGTTTTCCTCTTTTTCACTCACATTTGCTCCATTCTTTACCTCGTCAAGCTTGGCCTCCTTTTCATTTGATTTACTTTTTGGGCTTTCTGTTTTGTCTTCTCCCTCTCCCTCCTTTGTTCCATCTGTGTCTGTCTTTACATCTCCACTGCTCTCTACTTCAGTCTCTCTCTCCTCCTCTCCATCTTTCTTCTCCTCAGCCTTGCCCTCAGCCTTGTCCTCAGTCTTCTCCTTAGTCTTGTCCTTTACTTCCTCTACCTCTGTGCTCTGTTCTGTGTTGTTATTTTCAGGAGTTCCTCCCCCACTCTTTGTTGCCTCTTTATCATTGGCCACTGTTTCATGAAGCTCCTCCTCTCCATTCTCCTCATTGGTTGCATTGCCCTGATCAGTGTTCCCATTCTCATCAGTGAGGTTGTCTATGATAGTGTCCTTCAGCATGTCCTCTGTTCTTGAGTCCTGTGGAAAAGACAAGGCGAAAAGAGAATTAATCTACTGTGGGGCAAGCGTTCATTGTCGTTGAATGGCTCATAGTAAGTTTCATATTGAGCTTGGGAGATGGGAGTCCTGCCTGAAGAATTATCTTCATTTTCTTCAAATCTAGCAATGGAACAAGCTGTTGTACAGGCTTAAATGATGAAAGGAAACCTCTGCCCTGACACATTGTGACCTTTGAATGCTATGGTGTTACTGGAAAGGGTGATGTGGAAAGCTAAATCCTATACATCTCCCGAGTCCAGGGGAGAGCATCCCTCTTTCCCCCACCGGTCTCCTGGTTTATAGCCTAACGACAGGGGTCAAGGACTCGAGCCTAACTATAGATGAGATCTCACCTCCCATAAAACTACATCACACCACTGTTCCATGCGCCTGTCTAGCCATGAGCTTCACAGAGAATGAGGACAGCGCAAACATTTGCAGCGCCAATTCATAACCGGCAGCTGAAAAATGGTATGCACGAGACCTGAGAGGTGGTAAAGTTTGTAAATATTATGGTGAATAACACATTAGTTATGCACCATTTAATGATCCATTTGCATTAACTGCAATTCGTACGAATACGATTACAACGTGTGAGACAAATAGAGAAGTACAGCATATTTATATGTGTGTTTGCGTGTGCGTGTGTATGTGTGTGTGTGTGTGTGTGTGTCTGTGTGTGTGTGTGTGTGTGTGTGTGTGTGTGTCCATGAACAAGTATAGTTTGTATTCATGACAATGTGAATGTTGTGGCTTGTGTGAGAACAGCCGTCATCTTATCATATCTAAAGAACTGACCATCAGTCAACTTCTCTTATAGAGGAGAAGACTCCAAATCCCAGCATGCATATCTCTCATATGGATGACCATGCATGTAGCCTCCTATTAGCAAACCGAGGGGTATTCCAAGTACGTGATTTAGTGACAAATCTGGGTAAGCCCATAGTAAGTAAACTTCTAATAGAAGAGCTTTACGGCTTTATTCTCCCAACAAAACAATTCCATTGGGGTCTTGTTGTAGGAGGTTTACCACTTACTCTGAGTTTACTTACCCAGGTTTGTCACTAAACAACAAACTTGGAATACCCCCCTGATATATGGCCACTGGCACAAACTTGTTGTTATAGGAACCCTACTCAGGCGTCAGTCATGTCACTCACCATGTTATTGTTCATCTGCAGAAGGTTTTCAGGTGAGACGCTTTCAGAGTCCTCCATGTCTCTTGACTGCTCCACGCAAACTGAACCATCCATTGATAATAATCCAAAGTCAAGAAATTATAGAGATACTGTCTCCTTCCTCCTGCCTCAGACTTAGTTTGCTTCTCTCTCTCTACTGTCTTGCTTCTCTCTTTCAGCCTGTAGTCCACACACGTTCTCTTTATCCAAGTCAATAGCACTCTCTCTGTTTCTCTCTCTCTCTCTCTCTCTCTCTCTCTCTGTCTCTCTGTCTTTCCTCTGTCTGACCTTTTGAAGAACACAGCCTCCAGAAATAGACAGAGTAGTTCTGGCTCAATCAAACCCCACAACAGCTGCCACCAGTCGAAACCAAGTGATACCAGGATTACACATACACTCACGCACGCACAAACACACACACATGCACGCACATATGCACAAGCGCGCACACACACACACACACACACACACACACACACACACACACAGGATAACTGTTTTATATGGGTAACCACTGAATGGGAAGCACGTCATTAATGAAGTCATACAACCACAGCTCAGTAAAACAGAATGCCAATTTAACTCTATCTCTCTCTTTTTCCCATATTCCTGCATTCATTCATGCAGCTTTCAGCTGATGGTTTCTCTATTTAAGGGACACACATTGGTAGTTAACAGATAGAGATTCAGATCACAGACACACACACACACACACACACACACAGACACACACACACACACACACAAACACACACACACATAGAGAGACAACGAGAGAGAGAGAGAGAGAGATACACAGTGTTCATGTGTTATTGTCACTTACCTTTTTAAATCTGCTGAGCCTGTCTCTTTGTGCCTGTGCGTTTGCTTGAGTGTGTGTGTGTGTGTGTGTGTGTGTGTGTGTGTGTGTGTGTGTGTGTTTGTGTGTGAGAACCAGTGTCAGCCCTAATCCTGCTTTCTATGTGTGCATATACACTCTGATCTGTTTCTCCGAACTGTGTGACTGGAGGCCGTTTGTCTTAGCACCTCTGTTTCACCCCCTCTCTCTGTCCGGCTCCTCTTCTGTCCTGCCCTGTCCTGCCCTGTCCTCTCCTCTCTCACTTTATGTCTTCTCTATCCGCTATGGGATTTAGTGAACTTTCACCACTGCCAGTGGCCAGCATTCAGCTCAGCCAATATAGTGCCTATGTGTGTGTGTGTATATATATGTGTGTGTGTGTGTGTGTGTGTGTGTGTGTGTGTGTGTGTGTGTGTGTGTGTGTGTGTGTGTGTGAGTGTGTGTGTGTGTGTGTGTGTGTGTGTGTGTGTGTGTGTGTGTGTGTGTGTGTGTGTGTGTGTGTGTGTGTGTGTGTGTGTGTGTGTGTGTGTGTGTGTGTGTGTGTGTAAGTATGTGTGCATATGTCTGTGTGTCTGTGTATGCGTGTGTGTGTGTGTGTGGGTATGGGTGTGTGTGTGTGTGTGTGTGTGTGTGTGTGTGTGTGTGTGTGTGTGTGTGTGTGTGTGTGTGTGTGTGTGCGTGCACGTGTGTGTGTGTGTGTGTGTGTGTGTGTGTGTGTGTGTGTGTGCTTGCGTGCGTGCGTGCGTGCGTGCGTGCGTGTGTGCGTGCATGTGTGTGTGTGCGTGTGTACATTATGTCCCTAAGATTGATGCTGCTGCCTGTCTCTGTCTTTCCCCTCCTCATATCTCAGTCCTCTGTCCCCCCTGTTTGGTGTGGCGCATCTTCTCCGTCAACACAAAACAGATACTTTTAAAAATAAACTGCTATCTCTCTACTCCCCCTGTCATTATCTTCCACACACTCCCTCCTCCCTGTCTTTAACAGCCCCTCTCACTCCTGGGGGTCGCGGGCTGTGTTGGCACCTCCACGTGTCTAGAGTGGTTGTGTTGGTGTTTGAGCTGTGTGCGTATACATCAGCTCTGACCCTGCGAGTGTGGAAGAAACTGACAAATAATCCACCAGTTCTTTTCTCAAATGTGTTTTCAATCTCTCCAACAATCCTCTCTCTCTCTCTCTCTCTCTCTGTCCTATCTTGGAAGTGCATCAGACCTAATCTATCCCCCACATTCCTGGTCTGGCCAACAGACCCCAGTCTACTTCTCCACATATAACCAGTGACCTAAAATTATGTCTGTATTCATTTTTTACATTAGAAAGGAGGGGCATTAATGGTGATGGCAAGACATTGAACAGAATGAGGATGCCAAGAACTGATTCAGCTTATAATTGAGTTGAGAGAATAAAATACAGATGATCAAGGAGTAGCGAATTCTTGAAGCTTCTCAAACTTTTCATCATGTAGCCTACCGTTCAACATGCATTCCTGTAAAAAAAAATGTGTTGCTTAAAAAAAAGCTATGTATGGATTTTTTTTTATATAAACATTTTTAGTGCAATTTATTTGTAATTGTGATAACCAACACTTCATCAACGTTAATTATTTCAGTTCAGTTCATCTTTAAGCATACAGTCTATCTTGCAGTTAAAATTATGATTCCCGCCAACTGTTTCCTCTGCTCACAACTATTTCAAAGTAAGTCATCAGTAGCATAATTCTCTATTAAATATAACCATTTAAACTACTCAACTAATTAAATCTTCAGCCATTTTAACTGTAAAATAATTGTCATCAAATATGACTCCTGCCAACGGTTTCCGCTGCCCAAAACTGTTTGAAAATAAGTCATAGGTACCATAATTCCCTAATTAATAATTTGTCTATTTATACATTTTCATGCACTCGTAATTCCCTGGAATTACTTCCTCTAGTTTTCATATGACAATATTTTACAGCAGCCCATGTCCGATTCCCTAAAAAATGGCTGTTTTGCCCCCCTGGGTAATATGAATCATCTCATTAGAATGAATCATCTTAATTAGAACTTATACTGTAAAGAACGCTATTGAGAATTTCAGAGCTTGTCTACTCCTTAGACTGCATGCAGTAATGCCAAACAGACAGAAGAGGGAGCACTCTGCATGCAGCAGACCAGTATGGCCATCACTAGACTAAACTCAATCCTTAGAGATTAAATATTAGTCTGGGGAGTTTGCACTGTATTTCTACTGTACAAGAGGTGTGTTCAAATGACTCAAATAGTCCTAAGTTAATTATTTCTTATTTATCGCCTTTGGATGAGCTGTTAATAAAGGGCTAAGATCAAGCGACACACATTGTCACATTGACAAAGACCTGAAAACAAAATATAGCCTACTTGCCTACTACAACTAGCCTACTCCTTCTATTACTGTCTGCCATGATGGCCCCTATTACTATTATTACTGTTGTAATGTAGTATTAGTAGCCTATGTAGTAATTATCATTACTCATAGCCCTATAGCCTGAATAATTATAAAGAATAGATATCATATATAAGCCTTGAGTTTTTTTTGGGGGGGGGGTTTGGAAAGATTAGATGTGACACCTGTGATTCTGTTAGTTTAGCTCTGTACGCCTACTTCATACTCATCACCTAGGAAATGAAATCACTTTCACTTTAGTTGAGCCACTACAGATCTACAGTTCCTGCACTGTGTGGAGACTATTGTCAGTAGCCTGCTCACCAACTCATTTCAGGGCTGTGTGGAAGTATAGCTATAGTCTTTGCTGAACCCTTTGCACAAGAAAGGCAGACGTGATCAACAATTAAACATGTTAAAAGAAGAATGAGAGGTTATTCTTGTAGGTTATCAATCAGGCCATGCGTGTAGGCCACATGTGCACTTGATTAATGGTGGCGATTTTAACCATCCTGAACCACCTATTTATATCAGTCTAATTCAGTCTAATTCACTAGCATGTTGTGCTGCTGAGACGAAGAAACTGGTGGCTGACAAAGGTATGACAATTTTCATGATTTTCATGGATTTGATGACTTTCATCACAGGGTCTTCAATAGCCCAATTCACATCGCGCATGCCTCAATGGAACACACTGGTCATCACTTGGCCCGTGGAAAGGTTAGCAGGATGAGAGTCAAATAAGTGCTATAAATGCACAGTCTGTTACTTGCATAGTTTATTTTTCTTATGTCAACAGTGCTCCTCGGAGCAAATACTGAGACCGCCTCGTTCTGGCTCCGTACCATAAAACGGCTAGGACGTAAAAAGAACGTGGATTCACCAGCAGCAGAGGCAACCGATTTCATCCGCGGATAGGGATGCAGACGACGTAAAAAGAGACCGCGGAGCCGTCCGATAGCTGAGCGGTGAGGAATCGGGTGGGTTCATTGCAATGCTTTGCTCTCTGACACTTCATACAGAAAAGGCACACTTAACACATCCAAAATGCTAACAACGGATGGAGGACACAATGCAATTAGTAGCCTAGGCTAATGATGTTGTCTCTTCTGGAAAAAAACACGGATGCCCTTAACAATGTCCATGGGCGGAACGACGACGAGCACGTAGATAACAGGACGTCTACCCATCTTATTTTTACTGGAGCAGAATAAAGCCAGCCCTAATATTCCATTAAGTCATAACATTGAAAGCACAGTTTCCTCCCGGGGAGGAATTGCGAAAGGACCATGGCCGTAAGCTTATACTTGTCCAACCACCACTTTTGAATTCAACTCTCTAAAGTGTTTATAATGGAATGTGCAAGTGCATTTCTGATCACCATGCAGGGAGAGTGCCAGTAGCCTACGCATGCCCGCCTTTGTCATTTCGCGTTTGCTAGATTAGGCCTACACATTTTTATACATTTCCAGACAACGAGAAAAGTCTGAAATGCAACCGTCATTAAATAGCCTAAATAATAGCCTAATAAAAATACTCGAATTAGCCGTCATAGTTGCATGTTTGAGTGGCAATGTCTAGAGAAGAAACTAAATGCGCATTACGCGCAGAACGGTTTTAATATGCTTTGCAGTCCATACCATGTGAACTAGTGTGTCAATCAATCTTCCCAGAGTTAGATTACAGTAATGTAGTTTTACATTTCCAAAATCACCATAGTCCTCAAGACCAGGTAGATGGATCAATTAATTTTGTTCTGACAACCACCGCAAGCAGGTTACTGGGTGAATGCAATATTTGGAGATGTTCACATGCATATTTTTGTTGTTGTTGTTAAAGTCTGTCTTCATGCTTCCAGGTTACTGTGCATAATTGTTTGTCGCATTCTGTGTGTGTGTGTGTGTGTGTGTGTGTGTGTGTGTGTGTGTGTGTGTGTGTGTGCGTGCCCGCGCATGTGCATATCTGTACGTCTTATGATCCTGAGTGTGAAAATGCCATTTTGAGCCTCTTATACCATGTGCAGTTGCATCATGAGGTCATGAGATCACACTGGGAAAGCCCTGCATAGGAGGATGTCGAGAGATGAGCCACACACGCACACATGCACGCACACACACACACACACACACACACACACACACACACACACACACACATACCTATAACTACAATCAGGGCACACACACATGCAAGCATGACGACACATTTGTTATGTTTGTATACAATAATAACCTGTAGGCCTACTTGTTGCACAACACACGCACGCACGCACACACACACACACACACACACACACACACACACATGCAAACTTGGCAAATTTGTTGTGTTTGGATACAGTAATAAACTGTACTTGTTGCACAAAAACACACATGACTGCACACGAAAGTGACCTCTTCATGACTCATGTGCTTTTGTGGCAGATAATGATCTCAGAGCCTATACGATATATTTGGACATTGTCTTATGACAGCCTTACATTTTGAACATGTTCCTGGAATTTGGCATAAAGGGGAAATGAGCAGACAGCCAGTGATTTTCCTTAGATAAGAGACATAGCATGGTGGTCAGATTTTCGTTATAGAGGATGCTCATGAGTCATGCAGGTGTCATGGCTCTAGGAGGTTTTTGTTTTTATTTTTTCATTGCATTTTAGTCAAAACCATTGTTCAGTGTATGCATGCCATGTCTCACACTAGCACGTCTTTTGTGTAAGTTTGTGTGATGGCGCACAGTTAAAAAAAGAGGAGCATGTTCAGATTTATTGTGCAGGTTTATTTATATCTTTGACTAGTTATTCGTCTTATATTATTCAGCTTTTAGCATTTCACAGCATCTCTTATATCAAGAGGACACATAGTAGGCAATTACACAGCTGTGTGTATATCAGCATGCCTCCTAGTTATCACACTTATGGCCTCAGTGTTGTAGACACTTACCAGTGCATGTTCAGGAGCGCTGCTCTGGACTAGGGATCTTGGGATTCATGCTATCATGACCGTTATTCTTTGTGCATGTTAAGCACATATCAGTAAACACACAGCCATGGACACCTGAGGCAATCTAATGAAATCCAGTAATCAATTCTGCAGCATGTTCCTGTTCTGCGGTATGAGTGTACAATGAGGGGAAGTATACAGACAAAGTCAGAATTGTCACAATTTGTCTCGGTCCTGCAAGTCAAGTGAATGACTTTATGAGCCGACTTTAGAAGACAACAAATCAAGATGAACTGGTGTCCACAGTCCCCACTGGTCCGTCCAGTTGTCTCACCAGAGGGCATGCCACTTGGTGTGTGGTGTGTGCTTTGTGTATGTGTGTGTGTCTGTGTCTGTGTCTGTGATAGGTCAGGTACTTGTGAAACATGCTATGCGAGTGAGGAAAAAATGTTTGGAGTAACAACAGAGAGACATTTTTCCCTTTGCGCTTGCAAAACAGATGAGTGTTTTCTCTACTATGAGGTGAGAGGGGAAATGAGTGGGGGCAGAGGAGAGAGAGAGAGTAGAGAAAGAGAGGGTAGAGAGAGAGAGTAGGGAGAGAGAGGAGAGTGAGAGAAAAGAGAGAGAGAGAGAGAGAGAGAGAGAGAAGGGAGAAAGATAGAGGGAGAGCGAGCAGTGAGAGAGCTGTAAGGAGGCGAACTATATAAGGATGAAGACAAGGAGTGTCTAGTGTGTCAGTGAGAGGGAGCGGGTGTGTGTGTGTGTGTGTGAGCACGCTGCAGGGAATCCCACGGTGTGAGAGTGAAAAAAGAAGGCTAGAGACTTTAAACAAAGTGAGGGACAGAAAGAGAGAGTGGGGAAAAGAAGAAAGACGTGTCTCCATACAGAGGAACAGACTCAGTGAGTTCCTCATGCATTACTCCTTTAAATGTTCTCCATCTCTTTGTGTCTCTCTCTCTCTCTATGTATCTCTCTCTCTTCATCTCTCTGCCTCTCTCTCTTTCTCTCTCTGTATCTCTCCTTGTCTTCTCCACCTCCTTCATTCTGTCTCATCTCTACACATATGATGTGTTCTCATGTACCTTTCTCTTCTTTTGATTTCTCTTCTTCTAGGAGAACAGCTGAGGCATCAGGAAACTAATTGTGGATGTGGATGTGGATGTGTACATGTTTGTGTGTTTGGGTCTGACTTTTGCTCAGGGCTTGTTTGTGAGTGTGTGTGTGTGTGTGTGTGTGAGTGAGCGTTTTTGGTAACAATGCTTGTCTGCTGTGGCGGTGGGCATCGTGTCCGGTCCTGGCTGACCTTTGTGACCGGGCTGTTTGAGTGTCTGTGTTTCGCCGGCGCCGTGTTTGGCTGGGCCTCGCTGGTCTTCGTGCTCAAAGGCGATGGCTACTTCAGACAGCTCTGCGTCAACACCACCTCCAGCAATGGCACATACATTGGTCAGTATTACGCTTGTTTGTGTGAGCATGTGTGTGTGTGTGTGTGTGTGTGTGTGTGTGTCCGTGTGTGCGTGAATGTGTGTACGATTGTGTGTATGTGTGTGTGTATAAATGCGTGTGTGTGGCGATTTGTGCTATTGTATGGCTGTATGTATTTATTTGAATAATGTAGACTACAATACATGTAGAATGGAGGTGCCCATTATGGATGATGGATAATGTGTGTGTTGCAGACTGCAGTGAGCAGGATGAGAAGCTCTCCCTCATCTTTACCATCGCGTCCTTCATGAACAACTTCCTCACGCTGCCTAATGGCTTTCTGTTTGACCGCTTTGGCACCATGGTTACCCGTCTTCTTGGAATGTGAGTAAGAGCCGTTGTGTGTGTGTGTGTGGGGGGGGGGTGACGCTGCAGGACTTTTGGGTGTGTTGAGAACGTTGACATTCTGTGAGAGACACATCTGTCTCACCCTGTGTGTGCGGGCTTCCTGTTCTGGTTCTCTCTCTCTCTCCTCAGATGACCCGATGCCTGCCACAGTTTTAAAACGGGCCAGTTGGGGTTTAATTAGCAAAACCGGTTTTGAAATCTACATTTGCATTTTTGTTCATCATGTCCTAAGTTCCATTATGCTGCGTAGACTAAAAGAGATGAGAACACTCAGGGTTACATTAGCTAATCCGTTCATGTTGATGCACATCATGTGTGCTCCCTGGTCATTGACCTACAACCTTGGTATTTGCACCATGCTGAACCTCTGGTTTTTGACCTGAATTTTAAAGGATAGGACAGTAAAGAATGACAGACAGATAGACAGACAGACAGAATGTACTTAACAGACTAACCTAGTAGCAGTTTAGACAACAGTTTCAATTCAGTAATGACACAACCATAAATTGACCCCATGACCTTGGTGTTAGTTAGCACCTTGCAGAACTAGTTTTTTGCTCATTATCTGTGCATGTTCTGATGGCGACCTTTTCAGCTCAGCAATGACAACCATAAATTACGGAGACAGAAAGCCATTTTGACTTGATCAGTTGTGAGTGTCAGAGAGAGAGATATGTGACAGTGTAGTGTAGTCTTTCTCAACGTGTGGTCAGCAGGCCACAGGTGGTTTGCCAGCTATCCCTAGTGGTCTGCAAGCAGATGTGGTCAAATATCATTTTTGAGATCAGTGTTTCTTAAAGCAACACTAAAGCACTTTTCCTCTGTCGCACGAATTATTCAGCAAATAATGATGCCCACAGACAAGGTAGAGTTGCATGAATTCATGAAAGTATGATGTATTGTGACATTGAAGCAAGTCAAATTTGTAGTTTCTTTTTTTCTCATTCCATCGTACAACAGAACCGCTATCCGATGTCGTAAGCTAGTGCGGTTATAACCGATAGAGATAGAGAGAACTGGTAGATAAATGACTTGTACTCCCATATTGGTGTTGCAGTAGGTTCCTACTGGTGCAGTGTGTGTTGAAATATGTATTTATGATGCAAAATGCCCTCACATGATAAGGTGACCTCTCAGTAGAAAAGGTAGAACAGTCCTCCTGTCTTCTGGGTGGGGTGCATACAATCCCTGGCCTGGATTCCATAGACTGTGTCCGTGTGTGTGTGTGTGTGTGTGTGTGTGTGTGTGTGTGTGTGTGTGTGTGTGTGTGTGTGTGTGTGTGTGTGTGTGTGTGTGTGTGTGTGTGTGTGTGTGTGTGTGTGTGTGTGTGTGTGTGTGTGTGTGTGTGTGTGTGTGTGTGTGTGTGTGTTCCCATAGAGGGTGTTTTGTTTTAGAAATAATCCCTATGCTAGCTGGAGAGTTTACACAAGAAGCTGTGATATCAAATAAATCTCACAGCAGGATTGTTATTGTTTTGGTGCAGCTCTTGGATCAGAGTCAACACACACACACACACACACACACACACACACACACACACACATACACACACACACACACACACACACACACACACACACACACACACACACACACACACACACACACACACACACACACACACACACACACACACAATGCTGGAGAGTAACAGAATGTCTGTCAAGTGAATTTCAAGAGCAGTAGTTCTCTCTCATTCACATGGGTGGACTGCCACAGACTAAGTGTCACTTGTGATTTTTCCCTCAAGAGTTGGCCAAACCAAAGAGGTAATTTATTGACATAAAGTATAAATTACAATGACTATATGCTGCTCAAATATGAGCAAGTTCTGTGCACTTGCTTAAATATGCAGACTAAAGGTGGGCGAATCATTTGGTTGATGGACTTATTACAGTATGTTATGTTAAACATTTCCAAAGCTAATTTATATCATTTGTAAGTAAACACAAGTTCATGTTGTGCACTCTGTGAGAAAGAAAATGTGCTGATAGGGGAGATGTCGAAGATTTCTTGTGAATTCCTTAGTGTTTAGTAGTCACCATCATATTTGCTGTGTGTGTGTGCGTGTGTGAGTGACTGAGGGAGAGCAACAAAAGAGAGTGAAGCACTGTAGCTGGAAACGAGTGAATGTTTGGCCATGCTGTGTATAGTTGGTCACTAGTCCAGGGATGATGAGTGTTGTCAGTCATTGTTATCCTGTCCATCTAAATTGCATCATTTTCCTCGTCATTTGCCAGACATAGAGAGGGCATTATTAGGACACACAGGGATTATTAGAGTGGAAACAATGACAAGAGCTACCTCTGTAGTTAAGAGAAACATATTGGTTGGAAGACTGAAAGTTTTTCTTTCTCTCTTACTCTCTCTCTTGTTTCCTCTGATATATTTATTTCTTTCACTCTCTCTCTCTTTTGCTTCCTCTGATACATCTACTTCTTTCTCTCTCTATCTCTCTGGTCATCCTTTGCTCCCTCCTATCCATTCCAGCTGTTCTCTGTGTCAGCTAGTCCAGAGGAGGAAATGCCTGTGTGCCTATTTCTGTGCATGCTTACATAAGCGATATGGACATAATAGAAAGACAGGAAAATGGGGAAACCAGGAAGTGGGAATTGGGGACACAGAAGGCGGGAAGAAAGAAAGAAGTGAGGGAAGAGAAACCAGTGAGCGGAGGAGTTGTGATAGGAGGGAATGAGACGGATGGTCCTGGCAGTGCATACACACAGGCAGTTAAAGTGTGCAAGCTTGGACACCACTATGAGTTTCCCAAGAAACAGAGTGACATTTGGAAGGCCAGGAATGTGTGTGTGTGTGTGCGTGTGTATGTGTGTGTGTGTGTGTGCATTTCTGAACGTGTGTTTATGCAAGATCGGGTTTAGGACTAATACTTTCCAGACTAGACTTCGGCCAGAGAAAATCTTTGGCTGAATTGTCTGTGATCCAGAGCAACAAACTGGTCTGTTTTCTCTGAAGAGTGGAGGAAATGAAAGGGTGGAGTAGCAGCGATGGTGGGTCAGGACAGGAGGAGTGAAAAACAAGGCCACATCCCACATTCTGTGGTTTGTTTTTGCTAAATCTGATGGCACAGTTTCTAACTGTTTTTTTCCCCTCTATTTTTCACTAGATCCATATACACCACGGGGACCATGCTGATAGCATTCTCAAACGCTGGTAAAGAAATCTGTTCTACTCCTTGAGATTCTACTTCAGAAGGGAATTCTGTTCTCTTGTCATGTTTTTGGTCCATTCTTTCACCAACCATTCCATTCTGTTGTTGTATCCCAGCAGGCAGCCGGTCTGGGCTGCTTTTGAATCTGTGTGTGTGTGTGTGTGTGAGAGAGAGTTTGAACTTAAACAAAGATAATGCCCCTGATCCTCCCTCCTGAGCCTCCCTCCTGGGCCCCTCCTGAAGCTCCACTCTGAGCCGTCGTGTAGGGGGTAGTGTAGAGCGGACACGGACAGACATGTGAAAGAGATAATCATGGTTTATTTGTTTACTCAAAAAGACTGACCTTAACTCAGCAGTCAGTAGTGGAGTACAGTAATATCCTGTGTATTAGCTGCCTTATAAGCTGCAGGACAGTGTTTTATGCAAGTTAACAGAAACAAAACCATGTTAATACCATAGCTGAAGAATTTTGCAAAATCAATATATAAGCTGCGGCTAATAGTTGGGAAATGATGCTAGTACAGGTGATGTGTTACTCCATGGCATCCCTATTCAGTTCCCACACTTAAGTATTAAGTAGGGAATGTTACACTTTGAATTAAACTGGCCATCACAAACCACCAAGCCCTTTTCCAGAAAGATAGTCTCCCTGTCTGTGTTTTCGTTTAAAGGGATAGTTCGGATTTTAAGACACGAAGTTGTATGGGTTCCCTGTCAGCAACGTAGTGCATCAGCACTGACTTACCCCCGACAGCGTCCTGTGAGCCGAGATCCAGCCGGTTTTTGATCGTTTTTGATGCCGGACTATTTTCTTCAGCAAGTTTCTGGGGTCACGAAAGTAAAGTGTTTTTCTTCTCAAAACCATATGCGTTCAACAGAGTGATATATTTGCACCACAAAAACGTTGTCCAGCTGTCAGTAGCGCGCAGTGATAGGAATCGCGAAAAATAAGTAAGTGATAACGAGGTTTGAATTTTTCCTGGACAACGTTTTTGTGGTGCAAATATATCACTCTGTTGAACGCATATGGTTTTGAGAAGAAAAACACTTTACTTTCGTGACCCCAGAAACTTGCCGGACTACTTTCTTCAGCACCAAAAACGATCTAAAACCGGCTGGATCTCGGCTCACAGGACGCTGTCGGGGGTAAGTCAGTGCTGATGCACTACGTTGCTGACAGGGAACCCATACAACTTCGTGTCTTAAAATCCGAACTATCCCTTTAAGTCATTCCACAGGAAACAGACATAGCCCCTGTTCCTTCCTCTTTTCCAACATGTCTCAGATGTTAACATTAAAGCCAATCACATGCTGCTAGCTGGTCAATATTGTCACTGTCTTATTGCTTCAAAACACACACACACACACACACACACACACACACACACACACACACACACACACACACACACACAAACACACACACACACAAGCACAATCCTTTATACACAAACTGAGTGAATGCTCTAAACAGTTTACCTGGCTCACGGTGACAGGAAGCAAAAGCTTCACCCTCCCCTGTTTTACACAGTAGATTAACAGCACTGTTCTG